>NW_010516973.1:57564-118440 GCF_000687285.1 Phaethon lepturus | reverse complement strand
CGGTTCATTCAAGTTCAGTGCCCTTAGTTATTAGCACTGACAACAGTAGTCTCTAACTTGATACAGACTGCTAAAAAGATGAAGACAGTTGCCCTGCATGCTGTTCCTCTCGCTGTCCTGAGTTGTCCTCTATGGTACTTCACCTGTAATTGTGGTGATCCCGTTGGTTTTCTACAGATACTGCAAAGGAATGGCTGTCTGAAGCCGAAAGACTCTCAAGCTTGTATTTAGATAGAGACTATAGCATTTCTTCTCTGGAAATTTTCATAGCCTTATTGGCATCCTCTAATACTCATGAACTGCTGAAGTCTCTGTAAGGGGAAACATGCTAAGGTCTTGCTCATGTTATCTGGGAAATTCTGACTCTGAATGCAACATAAAAAAGAGTAGATTGGAAACACCTCATTCCTGGGTGATTATTTTGTTATTCATTCAGCCTAATGTTTCCCATTTAGTAAATTGAGCATCTGGTGAATGGAAGAAATAAACTAAAGCTCCATTTGCCTCAACAGATAAGCAGACTGAAATTTGCAAAGAACATTAATTCTTTACTTACAGTTTCGATTTTCAGCTATCTGACATAATATGTTCAACATATTTGCAGGTTGCTTTCTCAGTTATCTTCTTTCTCTAGGTTTTTATCTCAGGATTTGGAAAGACTTGTGATACTCTATTTGTTGATTAGCATAAAAGAGTAGAATCAGTAGAATTCCCTAGAAAGATTTTCCATTCATCTCTCTCTCAGTTACCCTTTTCTTAGTATAGGCATCAGGAACATAGATGCAGGCGGCACTGTAAATTTGCCTGCACTTCAGGAGTTAGTGCTTTGGCAACACAACCCTCGATGCTTAGACCTTTTAAGAATATGACAGAAAGTGACAAAGTGCCACTTTCTTCTCTAATACAGTTACCAGTTAGCCTGTTCAACACCTCTTTAGGGGGCAGCCTGTCAAGCTTTTACAAAACTTGGTGGACTAACAGCAAATGATTTTTAAACAGCCTAGGTGAGGCTTTGCTGCCTATAAATCAGTGTTGCTTGTCTCCCAAGACTCCCTTCGTATTCCTTTTGAGAGCCTCTTGTCTGCTGCTGTGGAACGTAAAAATGTTACTACATATTGGAATCATGAAATCAGGTCACAGGTGAGAGACAGATACAGCAGGTATTTTATCAGTTACCAGGGGAAGGTTGAATAGATAACCTGAAACTTAAACCACAGCAGATCTCCAGCTTGTGAACATGTTAAAATTTCAAATTCAGGTTGGCCTTTTTGGTTTGTCCCTATTGGCTTGCAAGACATCCAAGTTGTGACTTCGTGGAACGTATCTGTGCTTTATAGGTGATCAAAACAAATCCCACCCCAGTGCCCTGCTTTTTGTCCTTTGTGTGTCACTGAAAGCCTTTGTAGCAATAATTGCTTACCTGTGGTCAAGAGGAGTAGTGACCTGTTACTACTAGGGCAGATGACTCTTAAATTAATCCTTCACCTTTTAAAGGCAAGTTATCAGTCTGTCTTAGTCTGAATATTTTGGTTTCACTTTCGCTCTCAGTAATCATTCAGAAATTATACCTTATTATCATTCAGTGATGAGGGTTAGGAGCATTATAATTGGAAGAGTCTGAGCCTTTCTATCATGGGACTGTTTATGATCTTCCGTGAGTTTCATGATATATCTGTCATCTTGCACTTACAGCCAGTGTCTGTCTGATTCTGGCATATATCGTAGTTACAAGTTGTATAATACAGTTTGCCACAGTGCGTGTTACACATTCAGATGCAGTTTAGAGCAGACTCTTTAGCATTCACTCTATACGAGTGACAGACAAATTTGTGGCTGTTGTGTTGGTGGCAAGTCCAAAGCAACACCAGACAAAGAATACTATTTCACTTTTGCCTACCCTCTGTATGCTTAGTTGCAGATACTGCTCCTGTAGAGAATTTCAGTCTGCTAGATTTAAAGTTTAAGATTCACTTTCTGCTGTTAAATGCAGCTTTTACGAAGCACTGAAGCTAGGAGTTGTTTGTTAGGCTCACTGGGCCTTTTTCCACTGTATTGCGAGACTGGAGTCTCAAATAACAAATGGCATTATTGCTATCAAATTCTGTTTCACAAAACAGGATTGCATAGGGTCTTTTCCGTCATGCAGTAAGTAGGTAATCGCAGAACTGGTGTACAGACAGCTGGATTCATATCTTAGTCATTTACTATGGTAGGCATTGGGAGTCATTTCAAAGAGGTTTCTCTTCATTCTCTCCATTTTCTCCTCATTGCTGCAAGAGCATGCTGCTCGCTCACAGTTAGCTTGCTATCCACCAGGACTCTCAGGTCCTCTTCAGCAGAGCTACACATCAGGACAGTCAGTCCCCAGCTGTTGGTGCTGTGTGGGCAATTCCATCCCAGGTGCAGGACTTCATGTTTATCTTTGTTAAATCTCATGCAGTTCTTCCAGGATGTTGGGGTGTCTCTTGAGAACTCTCAGTTCTTCCTTCTGGTGTGTCTGGCTTTCCTCCAGTTTGATGTCATCCATGAACTTGCTTAAGGTGCATTCAATTTCATCATCTAGATTATCTGTAAAGATACTGAATGTTACAGGACTGCCAATTTGATTTTGAGCTGTTAACCACTGCTCTGAGCTATAGATAAGATTCAGAAGTCCTTGTCCTCTTACATTGACTGACTGATCTAAATATGACCTGGTCCAGCACAGAACATTTCTCACTGGATACCAGACTGTTTGAGAACATATGACAAAGAGCAAGTCCCTTTCTGTGAGTAGGACACATTCAGCTGAAGTTTAGTCAGTATCTGGAACATCTTTTGAAATTATAGTAGTTGAGGAATACAAGACCATGATGTAGATCTCCATTCATGCTTTTACTGTACAGTCTAGAAATGAAAAAAATAATTATTTGCCTGCAGCAGCTTCTCTGAGGTTCCTTTGTGTTGTCAGTCTGTAAGTTCGCAACTCATCCTTCTATGCTTCTTTAAGTAGGAGTTAAGAAATAGAGATTTTGTAATTAAGAGGAACTGTGAGAGATGAACAGACCCTGCTCTTTCTGTAAGAGTTGCCTATGCAGCACTGAATTTGTGGTATAAGCATTTGATGTTAGTAACTTAAAATTTGAAGCTAATAATGTTTGTGTACAGTTACATGAGGTATAATTGTACAACTATACTTGTACAGGATGTGCTACCTATAAACTTCTTGTCTTAACAATTAGAAGTTGTTTTTTAAACAATAAGTACAGCAAATACTGTTTATCTTATTTCATAACACCTTTCAGAGTCACTGAACAATTTCAATTCCTGTTAACTGTAGTACCTCTGAAAATGAGATGACCCAGATTAATACATTGTCTGAGAATGTTAAGGAATATTAAGCACTCATAAGGCAGCATCCAGTTTTAAATGGAGCTTAATGTGTTTCTGTTTTAAAAAGTCTTTTATGCCTGTGAAATAAAAATATCACTATGCTTTATAAATGTAACTTTTTAAATTTTCACAGATTTATTCAGTATTTTCTTGCGCTGATATATGGGCAGTGATTAAATGTTGCAGCTTTTGTTCAGATATTTTCTATATTTTTTTAAATGCGTAAGAGGAGGTTAAGTTTTGCATTGTGCTGGAACCAAATTTTATTTTAACATGCACTTCTACTCTAGAAATAGTAAAGGGTCAGAACGTGCTGAAGATAGCTGAATAAATAAGTAATGCTGCTGTTGTAAATATAGCAGTACATTAACTGTCATAACTGACATGGTTTACGCGGTTAATCCCCACCTCTCTGCAGGTTAGTTCCCTTCTGTCTCAAGAGTGTGTAGTTCCTGATAGCAATCAATGCTCCTCAGCTTTTCTGATTTTCTGCCAGTTGGAGGATATATGCTTTTAAAAGCTAAGGTAATGTACCAGGTGTCTGTAATTTTGATGCAGTCTGAGATGTTGGATTGGTGGTAGTATGTTGTTCTGGGATTCATAAGTAGAAAGAAGTTATAGTTAGAATGAGGTAAATAAACATATCCTCTAAGTATCTAAGTTCTTATGTTCAATTTTCTTTTACTGTGGGAAATGATTTTGAAGAGTATACCTGCTGCTTATCTGCATGCTGCTCTATTGTAGTCTTGTGACTTTCAATAGGTGTTTCTCTGTTCATAAGAGGCAGCGTGTCTTGTGCATCCACAGAATTTAGTGCTAACATCCAGTCACTTCCCATTTTTCAAACTAATGAGAAGTTGAGCAGCTGTTGTAAATGGCACTTCTGGAAATGTGAGAATAAACATGTAATTCTTCCTGCACAATTTTATTGTAGGTTGTTATGCACTAAAAGGAAAGAAACCTAGTTTCATTCTCAGAGTTTAGCTTAAAACTTGAATTTATTTATTACAATTAAGCATTGAATTATACACTGGATATTTGACAGAAATAATTCAGAGAATAAA
Organism: Phaethon lepturus; assembly: GCF_000687285.1. Taxonomy (NCBI): domain Eukaryota; kingdom Metazoa; phylum Chordata; class Aves; order Phaethontiformes; family Phaethontidae; genus Phaethon; species Phaethon lepturus. The sequence continues at coordinate 114,004 of NW_010516973.1, read as the reverse complement.
TATGGACTCCATAGCATAATTTTTTAAATTGCTATGAAGTGGACATGACTGTTTCTAAGAGGATTGCTTTTTTTCCTAGAAGCAGGACTTGAAAAACTTATGAGCTAGAAATTTCAAGTTGTTACTTACGTTAGATGCAGATGCTGAGAGTCAAGGGCAAAGGAGCAAAATCAGCTGTTACTCACTACTGGAAAACACTAATGGAATTTTTAATAGGATTTGATACTGCTTGAAGGATCCAAGGTCTTACCAGTATGATGGGAAAAGCTGGAGGCAATATGCTGGCAGATCAGCGGATAGTGAAAGAAGACTTGCTTTAGATAGCTTTTAGCATATCTGAAAAGCAATGGTAAACTTGTGTCATGGCTGACTATGTTCCTCATGCCTTCCCAGGGTAAAGTGCTCATTCTGTATTGATCCTCGGAGGTGGATCAATGCAGAGAGCCTGTTCTGAGTGTCCTTCAGCTTCTGGTTTTGGATCCTTCCTCCTCCATGAGTAACTCCTGCATTGACATCTTTTGCTCTTGCTTGCAACTTTTGTAACTCGACAGAGACTTGACATTGAATTGTCTCAAAACTGCAGATTCAGAACTGACTGAGCAGTGCTACTAAGTTCTCCACAGATTTAGTTTTGGCATTATCAAGCTGATGTGCCTGGAAGACAGGGTAAAGGAATGTAGAAAAGCTTGTATTTGTTTCTCATTTTGTTCACATTGGAAAACTACTTCTCTAGAAATCCAAAATCTGGAAGTATTTTTCTGTTTAATTAAAAGTTTTAATTTGTTGTGGTTTAACTCCAACCAGCAACCAAGCACCACACAGCCAGTGCTTGCTCACTCTCCCCACCTGGTGGCATCGGGGAGAGAATCAGAAGAGTGAAAGAGAAAACTCGTGGGTTGAGACAAAGACAGTTTAATAGGGAAGGCAAAAGCCATGCACACAAGCAAAGCAAAGCAAGGAATTCATTCACAACTTACCATGGGCAGGCAGGTGTTGAGCCATCTCCAGGGAAGCCGGGCTCCATCACGCGTAAGGGTTACTTGGGAAGACAAACACCATCACTCAGAACGTCCCCCCTGCTTCCTTCTTCTTCTGCCCAGCTTTATATACGGAGCATGGCATCGTATGGTATGGAATATCCCTTTGGCCAGTTTGGGTCAGCTGTCCTGGCTGTGTCCCCTTCCAGCTTCCCATGCACCCACAGCCTGCTCGCTGGCAGGCCAGCATGAGAATGCTTTGACTGCTTAGCAAAAACTGAAAACATCAGCATGTTATCAACATTAGTTTCATCCCAAATCTAAAACAAAGCCTTATACTAGCATTATGAAGAAAATTAACTCTATTGCAGTTGAAAACAGGAAATAATTCTACACAATTTATTTTCCTTAGTTCCCATGACTGCTGGTGGACTTTTTCCTGCTTGTCATTGTAACGTAGATAGATCCTCTAGTTCCTGAGTCCCATTTTCTGAACGAGACAATTATCTGAGACTTCTCTATGTGAGCATCACAGAGTCGATGTGCTCAGCAGTAGCTTTTTGTTATGCTCCTTCTCTCATTTCTAGTTTTTAAAATTTGATTAAAAATGTGAATTTGAAGCAATGTTGCATTAGTAGCTGGACAGTTTTGTGTATATGGGAATGCGTGGAGTAAAAAGTGCTATGATTTGTGCATGCATCTGTCATTAATAGTGTCGGTATTTCCAACATAGTAAATGCTCTTACAGAAATTGTCACTTGAGAATTTTTGTAATACGAAAATATAACAGTTTAGTTTTTAGATGCATTTAGCTTTCATATGTTCCCATCTTCAACAATGTTTAAACAGAAAAAAAAAAAAAGGTCTGTTTTTAACTGCCATGGTAGAGTTTAATTTGTTAATTCTGAAGAAGTGAAAGCTGACAACTTAATTTTGACATTAATTTTGAAATCTGACATAGCCAGATGCCTCAGCTAAAATATGCAAAATACTTGAGAGACACAGAGTAATTCACTTGTCCTTGAGCTACATGTCTAATTTTGTAGACAAATAAAGACTGTAAAGCTGCTTTAAAAAAGCCAACTTAACTTTCCGTTGCAGATGGTTTCAGTCCAATTGAGGAAGAGAGTTCTTGACCAGTGGCACTATGTGTCTTTCATTATTTAAAAATAAGAAGTAAAAAAAGCAAAATCTCTCAGTAGTTACACTTCAGGTCAGGTTGTCTGCTTTATGTCATTGTGGCATTTGGACAAATTCTTCTCATCTTTTGAATAAACTGAAAACTATTTGTTGAGGTAAATTTACAGTTTTAGGAGAATGTAGTAATCTTGTAAGGAGGCAACTGGAAACTTCACGTTTCCCATTTTTGAGAAGCTAAAATCTATGGTTTGTTTTTTTTTTTTTCTCCTTAAACTTTGAAGTGAGGAGTCTGTCCTTTCCTTTCCTGTTTAGAATTTGTGGGGTTTATAAGCTTTAATAGATTTTTGGTGAAATAATCAAAGTTGCCCATTTAAAAAATAGAAAAAAAAAAGTTGAACTCATTAGGGATGTAGTAGGGAGGAAATAAGTATTAAATACATAGGTGAGCATATTTGTCTCAGCAAACCTTCAGGTCCTCCTTCTGTGAAGAGAGCAGGAGCCATATGCCAAGCTGTCAGTCATCCTAAGAATGGAGAGGAGGCTGCAGAAACCCGCAAAGAAATACAAATAAAGGGACGTGAGCACAAACTAGACAGAAGTCAGAAGTGATCTGTCAGTGATGCGTTTATTTAGATTGGGGCTTCTCAGCTATGTTGGGGCCAGATGAGATCTAGAAAGCACTTTAAGTGACGGCTCACACTGTAACGGAAGGGTGACTGGGAAAGGGGATCCGTGTGTCCTGCTTAATTTGGGTGTTGCAGAAGAGGTTGGATGGAAGCCTGGCTTTCTCGATTGGTGAATATCATGAGCACACGTACTATCTTTTCTATAGCTTTTTCTTAAAATTGCAGCAGATTTATAAGAAATACATGATATTTGTGTATTAGTTGATATAAAATGTATTTGAAGCTTTACGGTCTTTATTTGCATGCTTTATATTTTCATTGGAGCTACATTTATAAGACATATTGTAGCCCTTAATTAATGATGGACTCTTCAATTGGAAAATAATGGGTTTTGTTTCCCGATTTTATTGGTAGGGTATTTATTTTTTTAATTTTAATTGGTAAAACTTGCTGTGCTTATTTTTCTTATTTGAACAGAAATTCTGTTCTTGTTAGGAAAAAAGTATTTTAAATGGATTTTCTTGTGTAAACCAGTATAAAGTGATTAAAAGTGATAAGCTCTTCAAAAGGCAGTGTCTTACAGTATTTGAATAGCTTACATACTAATTGGTTTTTCAACTGTGTGCCGGGCTCACCTGTGATTTTTTGTTCATCAGCATGTTTTGCTACAAGGTAGTGTATCTTGTAAATACTGTTTTTAGACTTCCCTCGTGTTTTGCTATTTCTTTATGAAGTTTTCAGTAACTTGATCTGCTTTTTGAGTTCTAACATAAACTTCTATAAAACTTTATATGATACTTGGTGGAAGAATAGTTTGCTTTTATCTGTTTCTGATACAAAAATTAAAAGTAATTTCTGTAAATTAATTTTGAGGTATTTATTACTATAAAATGGAAAAATGAGATCACAGGTCATCTCATTGCATTTGTCTTATATAATGACATTTGTACCTTTACTTTTGAACGTTTTGATTTCTAGGTATTAGTCTGTGGAACAGTAGCTTGCTAGTATGAAACAGAAAAGGAATTAAATAGATTGTGGTTTTACATATAAGAATTTTATTAAAGCAAACTATGTAAACGGAAGAATAATCTGAACGTGTCTCAGATATACAGCATTAACTTCCAACTTGTTTTCAGTAGTAATATAGTTTGAAGCTATGTGTAGAATAGCTGGTAAGCCTTTATAGAGGATGTCATTAGTAATAAAGAGGAAAACTTTCATCTTTTACAAGATTTTTGTCTTCTATACAGCTTGCCCAATTTAGGCAGCGGAAGGCACAAACTGATGGTCAGAATGGATCAAAGAAGCAGAAAAAGAAGAAGAAAACAGCACACATCAAAGATGAAGAATCAATACGTGATGGGCTTGATACTGATCCATCTCAAGGTGATGAAACATCCACGTGCAGCAGCCGAAGGGGAGCAGCTGCTATTATCAGGACTTTGCATAGTGGAGAAATTATCAAACACAACCAGACTTACACCATTGAGGTAAGTTTGCCTCAGGCTGTAACCAGTTACTTTTGGGGGTCAGAATAGTCCGTTAATTTTGAGAGTGGGAATAAAGTAATTTTATGAGATTTTGGATATTATTTCCTTGCCTCTCCTGTCTATCCTTAATATATCCAGAGAAGGCACTTTCTACCTGCCTGTTGGCATCATGTTTTCTGTGGTAGTCAGTGTGCTGTCAATTATGGAGAGTCTGTTTGTACTGCTGTACTCCCTACATGGACAAAACCTGGGTTTTTTTAATTGCTTCATTTTATCCATTTTGTTTTATTAAAAGTTTACAAATGGCAGTGGATTTTTTGATCACTGCTATTATGGCTACAGCAAAATGCAAAACTAAACATCTTTCTTGTATCCATAATGTAATTTGAGTCTTTGGGGTTAATGAGGAGGAGGAATCAATTTAGAAAATGCTACTTAGAACTGGATGGCTTAAGACACTGATAAACAGATACTCTACTTTTACTACTTAATGAAATATAATCCTGATTGCTAATGGCTGAAAGGACATGCTCCAGGAAGGTTGTAAAATGCCCCATGTGATATATCCTCACAGTCCAGTTCAGTTCTGAGTGGACATGAATTCATGTAACGTAATATGTTGTTCCAGTTATGTATCTAGGGACAAGAGATGCTGATGTTATTTACAGAATAGCTTGAAAGCAGTGCCTCTAAAAGGACGAGTGGCATTCTGAACAAGCAGCTCAATGCAGATTCCCAGCTCTGTGCACATGAATGCAGTCTTTTCTGAGAGATGTAGTACAGATAAATGCTCTGCATTTTGGCTTGTCAGTCCTGTGCTGGGATAGACGATTTGTAACTATTTTGGCTCCATTATCTCACTTCCAGCAGCTGAGAAGTAATAGACAAGTGAAAATTTTCAAAAATTTCTTGCATTTGTGTTAAAAAAAAGAAAAAGAGGTCACCCTGGTGGAGGGGCAGACAGAATAAATCAAACATGCGAGTAAAAACTTGTAAAGTAATTGATCTATTTATTTCACAATTTTAAGCCTACAGTATATCAGTACAGTACATATTTTGAACTTTATAGATACATGCCTTTAATATGTATCTATACTTAGAAAGCTCATGTTAGGGCTTCAAAACTGTAGTAACTCAATAAGTCTGTCCATCTTATAGCTTCTCCTGGAGGAGGTAATAAAATTTTGAAAGAGTATTTAATATGAGAATGACTGTTTTCATAGGTGAAGATGAGACTCTTTTGCCTCCTAGGAAAAGAGAAGGGTGTACTTTATGAAATACAGCAGGTTATCTACAGCTGAGGAGAGAGGACTGCTAGGGCAGTCCTAAACTAGCTGTCTAGAGGCAGTCACTTTAACTGTTGTTTTAACAATATTATAGTCTACAAAAACATGGTAACTGTATGAAGAAGCTTTTTTAACCAAATGTATTTTGAAGTACATCATGATTGCTTGTTACAGACGGATTCTGCTGATGTACATGCTCTCAATCAGGATAAATATCTGTACTACAATTGGAGAAACAGGGTGAAGTACAGAATCATAGAATAATTTAGGTTGGAAGGCACCTCTGAGGTCATCTAGTCCAATTCTGTGCTCAAAGCAGGTCTAATTACATCAGATTGGTCCCAGCAGTCTATGGTGGCCTCAGACATAGGTGATTTTAAAAATGGAAAAAATATCTATGCTGCAGTTGCTAAAGAGTGTGCACATAGATGTATTCTTAAGATTGGGTGTGATTTTTCTGAGCTATGCCTTGTTACTAAAGCAAATTATTTTTTGCTTAAATAAATAAATATAGAGATGCATAGGGTTTTTTGGTTCAGTTTTTTGTTTGTTTTTTTTTTTTTTTAATGTAGCTTTAAAAGAATAAGCATGTTGATTACTGTTTATTTGTAATTTGAGTCTCCTGAATTACTCATGTCTTAGTGACTTCTAAAACAGTATTCGCTTCCACCAAAAAAAAGCTGCTCCCAACTGGGAGAGCATTTTTCTTTGTTACATGTTGTCTGTGGCCTGCTTATTCATGTCAAATAAGTAATTGGTATTTTGGAGTTGGAAGATGATTGCTAAAGTCTCTATCTGTGCAGCGTTAATAGAAGAGGAAATGTTCTGAAACAGTTTTCTGTGAATCTCATAACTGTGTTTAGTCTTAAAAGTGCAAAGATTTTGGACAGTGAGCCTGTATTACAGTAATTGGATTAGAGCTTGCTTAGTTGAAATGGCAGCCAATGTAATAGGCGGTTTCAGGCTAATCTCTGCAACGGAGAATTACAGACAGCTTCTTTCAGCTGTTTGCTTTTTCACCCAACACTAAATCTTTATAGGCTGCTGTGTCAGGAGAGTAAAGCAAGATTACTGGAGGCATTATGCATGATTATTTTCTAGGTAAATTTTGATTCCACTTACTTCATCATTTACTGGAATTCATATTTAGAATTGTTCTTTCTGTACCGCAAAATAGACTCAGATCATCTGACTATACTGCCTATCTATCTAGATAGAAGTTTATCTCCCTGTGGTTTTTCTAGTATGATTTTTAGTCCCTAGTGGAATTAGCATGTCCAAATACAAATAACAAAGAGTTCTCTTACTCAATATTGAATAACAGAAAGTGAAATAGTGCTGCTCCTCTGGGAGCTTATTCCCCATCTGAAGTTAGAGGAGTTCTTTTCCAGAGAGGGCAAAAGTCTGTTTAGAGAATTCGAAGTTATTTTTGCAGTCATTCCTTTCCCTTTTTTCCTCTCTCTTTTCCTAAGGGTAGGTTGCTCCATCTCCCTGTAATCCCTCAAATTACAGAAACTAACTGGAAGAGCTATCATTGTTTTGTACTGTCCTTATCCATGCCATTTTATCTTCGGTCTGAACTTATTTGTAATTTCTATAACATTTTCCATCCTCTTGTCAGAGGAACAGTTTATTTACAAGATTTATTAGAGAAATGCCAGTTGGTATTTCTTCGTTCAAGTCTCTGGGTCTTAACTTGTTTCATGTTGAATGCTTTTTGTCTTGGTTTCACAAAGAGAATAATACATTGAGTTTCTAGTTGCCTTTGTTTTTTGTCTTTATTCTGTTGCACCCTGATATCTTTTGGTCTTGACATCCATAGTGTCCTTTTCCATATAGAAGTAAAAATAATCTAGAAGACACAGCCAGGGAAATAAGTGGGATCAATGAAACTCTTGGGTTTAGGATTGCTTCTTTTTGTGACTTCCTACTGTTAAAAATGAAAGAAAGCAAAAGCCACGTCCAGGGTAAATAATTGCTGAGATCACCTCTGAGAAAACTTGAAATGATGTGTTGTAGCAGACTGCTTTGCAAGAATGTACTAATGCCAGGAAAGCAAAAGAAATTAACCTGTGGCACAGTAAAATTGTCCTTGTGTCACCTGGGTAGTAAAAGCTATTATACAAAGCTTCTTAGAAAAGAAAAGTTCAAAGTTCTGTGATGAAGAATACCTGCTAATTGACTAAGGTTGGATTAGTAACTCGTCTTTTGTTTTTCACAGGACAAATCCATCTGGTAATAGTTTTAGAAATAGCTTAACTGTTTACTCAAAAGTGATAAAGTTTATAGCTCCATGGTCGTTGCTTCATTTCTGTAACTTACTCCGGTTGTTAGTGCCTGAGATTTGATAGGCAAGGAACAGAAGCAGAGTAAGAAGGAGACACTGGGTAGGATCCTTGAGAAGAACTAAGGAAGAAAAGTGACAGAAATATGGAAACATAAGCAGTATGGAGAAACGGAGAGGACGCCTCAGTGAGAAAAGTCGTAGGTGGTGAATGTGGGTAAAGCTTTCCTAGCATAGAAGCGTGAAAGCAAAGAGCAACCAAAGGCTTTGACTAGAGAAGAGATATTTTGGGATGTATAGTAAGATGGAGGAATTGAAGAAAAAGGATGGATAAATAAAATGTAGTAAAAATTAGCCCAGTCACTTCAGATAATCTATCATCCTTTTAAAAATGTTTTGAAATTGGAGAATGAAGATAAACAAATGTTTGGAAATGGTCTGTTCAATAGTAAAGTCAGTGTCACAAGAGAATGGATCCTCAGCAGCATAGGTTCTGACTGAAGCCAGTCATCTTTCCATTCACTGTCTGGCCAAAAGATTGCTGGGATATCTTGCCAATTTTCTTTGATGCATAAGACAACCTCTGGTACGATGTCTTCCTTTCTCTCTGTAAATACTGATACATGAGATTTACTGACATGGAAATTACCTGTACTGAAGAATGATCTTTGCAGATTTAGAGTATTTCATTTTAGATTAAACATTTATAAGGCTGTGTTACCAAAAAATAGAAACTTAATTAAATGCTTAGATTACCTCTCTGTTTATGTTGTTTCCTAATACAGAAAGTCATTACACTGAGGAGTGGGGTACAGATGCAGATTGTATTCAGATTTTTCAGGGGTTTATCTCCACTAAGATATACTCTATTTATAATCTGATTGTAGTCAATTGGTGTGGGTCATAAATTACCAGGGAATATATTCCTTTGAATTGAATGGTTTTCAGATTAGGAACCAAGAAAAGCATGACAAGGCAATATATAAGAATAGCAACTCATATTCAGAATGTTCTAAAAATATTAAAGGCCCATAAAGCTCAGGGTGACCTATAGAGAGGGTTTCGTCACTGGGATTTTCAGTTTGCATTCTTTTTGCTTCCTTTCCTAGTCACGGTTCTCTTAATTAGTCTTACTCAGGTTGTGATCATCTGTGGATCACTGGTGACCCATGAGAAACTGGCCAAGCTAAAATAACCGTGATTTTACTTCTACAACTGGCTAATACACATTCAAGAATGAATCCAGAATTTTGTAGTTACATTCTTGTAACAGTTTACACTGATACCATAAAAAAGTCAGTAACTTACTTCAGGTAGAATTCTGTTCCATGAATACTTAGTCTTGGTTCTTGTCCTTTAATACTCTCATCCATTGCAATTGGAGTAGTTTAGTACTGGATGTCCATTCTTGCAAAACATTTTAGAGTTCTTTTGTGAATCCTGTGATTATGTTGGGTGTCCAGTGCCGAAGAACATGACTTCTGAGCAATGCTTGACTGCATACAGAAACAAGTTACTCTGAAATGGGCCTCCTGTGTTCTGCACGCTGATAACTTCCTTTTTTATATCATCTTGCAGTATTTCCTCTGAAGAATGCATACGGATTAAAATGTTTCTAATTTTCTGAATACTTAAGTGTTATCATTAAAGGTACTAGCTGCAGAGCTGATGGAGATAGTTGCCTATGAAGTCTTTGAGATGTCTGTTCAGTGTATTTTAACTATCAACCACGTTGTTAGTGAAGAAAATATTAAGTAAAGAATGAAAACATCTTGCCAGAAGGGAATAGCTGTTTGTAGCAAGAAAATGCTGTGGGTCATAGGTGGTAGAATATATGCAAACTAACAACCTGACGTCAGAGTGGAACAGAAACCTATTTCAAATTCCAAAAAGTATTGAGAGAACTGGTGAATAGCTTCATTGGCATTATCCTGTCAAAAGATGTGCTGCTAACTGTGTGTATATATGAATTTTTGAAGTATTTCCTTTCAAACTGGACCCCTGTGGCTCAGACAGATGAGCTGTGTAAAACCTAATTACTTCTGTTGACGAAAGAATTGAAGCATACAGAACGAGTGGCTTAATAATAGAAGGAACTGGATTTTGAAATAAGGTTGGTCAGGTCTTAGGAACAGAACACAGCTGCTTGGAGGGCAAGATGAGTGCCTGGAAAATGTTGAGTACTTGTAATGTTATTGATTCTGACAGCAAAAGAATGGTATTAAGTCTTACAGTGTTGGAGTCTAATGTGTGAGCTCATAGGATTTAAGTCTTTCTAACTGATTTTTAGCAGGGTTTGGGTGAACCCCTTAGCACAGAAGTTGGATCCATTTAACTGGAGTTCATTTGGCCGTCTTTCTGTACTTATCTTCAGTAAATCCCTTGGCAAAAATACTTGGTCTTAACAGCCAAAAAAACTGTCTAGATGCAGGATTGAAGGAGGTATTTTAGGAAGATTATTTATTCTGCTAACAGATACTGCGCATCTAAACCGATGGAGCATGATATAGTTTTTGACTTTTTTTTTTTTTTTTTTTTTTTTTTTTTTTTTTTTTTTTTTTTTTTTTTTTTTTTTTTTTTTTTTTTTTTTTTTTTTTTTTTTTTTTTTTTTTTTTTTTTTTTTTTTTTTTTTTTTTTTTTTTTTTTTTTTTTTTTTTTTTTTTTTTTTTTTTTTTTTTTTTTTTTTTTTTTTTTTTTTTTTTTTTTTTTTTTTTTTTTTTTTTTTTTTTTTTTTTTTTTTTTTTTTTTTTTTTTTTTTTTTTTTTTTTTTTTTTTTTTTTTTTTTTTTTTTTTTTTTTTTTTTTTTTTTTTTTTTTTTTTTTTTTTTTTTTTTTTTTTTTTTTTTTTTTTTTTTTTTTTTTTTTTTTTTTTTTTTTTTTTTTTTTTTTTTTTTTTTTTTTTTTTTTTTTTTTTTTTTTTTTTTTTTTTTTTTTTTTTTTTTTTTTTTTTTTTTTTTTTTTTTTTTTTTTTTTTTTTTTTTTTTTTTTTTTTTTTTTTTTTTTTTTTTTTTTTTTTTTTTTTTTTTTTTTTTTTTTTTTTTTTTTTTTTTTTTTTTTTTTTTTTTTTTTTTTTTTTTTTTTTTTTTTTTTTTTTTTTTTTTTTTTTTTTTTTTTTTTTTTTTTTTTTTTTTTTTTTTTTTTTTTTTTTTTTTTTTTTTTTTTTTTTTTTTTTTTTTTTTTTTTTTTTTTTTTTTTTTTTTTTTTTTTTTTTTTTTTTTTTTTTTTTTTTTTTTTTTTTTTTTTTTTTTTTTTTTTTTTTTTTTTTTTTTTTTTTTTTTTTGTTATTTTAGGGGTTTTTTAATGTTAGATTGGTATTGATATTTTAAAATCTTGTATCTGGCCAAATTACCATTAAAAATTAGAGAATTATCTTCAGTAATTGCCTGCCTTTGAGAATTCATGTTTTCTCACTCTACCCTAAGCTTCAATCTACAAGTTCTTTGCCTTTTTGCCTTTTACTATGATTATGTATATACTAGCTCTATCCTGAGCTTATACCAGGATCTAAACATTCATTTACCATCTTTCTTATAAACAAGGGGCTGTTTATATAATTCAAAAGTATTACAAGGAAAAGCTATATACGAAGTTAGACTGCTTGTCCTTGTTTTTTGCATGTTGGAGAAGTGCTTGTATTGCATGGATGCTATAAAGAACTTCAAGAGTCACCAGGTGGAATTAAATATGTAAATTTATAGGAATACTTCTGAGCTTCTGTAGGAATACTTCCAATCTTTCTTTGTTAGGAAGAACCTAACCAGTTCTTCCATGAACTGGAAGAAACCATGAAAGATTGTAGGGTGATATGACCATACATTTATTATCTCTTACAAAAAAATATCTCTCTCATATCTATTATAAAAATAAATAACAGTGTGATTTTCCCTGATTTTATTCCTTCCAGAGGACTTTGTCCTAAACCAAGGGCATAGACTACAAACAATAGGTAAAATTCATGTGTGTTTATATGCATATATATACACAAATATAAGTATATACATAATATGAATAAAATATATATATTGTTAAGTACTAATTGTGTATTCCACAGCAGAAACACTTTTGTCACCTTATAGTTCTAAAACATAATTTTGATTTCTGTTTCATTTTGTGGCTTATTTTTAAGGTAGACCTTTTCAATTTTTAAAATCATATGCACTGTATGAATTTTAGCTTCCACATTCATATTTTAAGTTCTTTTTGTGCATTCTGTACATAAAATAATGACCCTTTTTTAGGTTAATTACATTGTGGAGCTACATAGTGGATTCAAAACATATCAAATTGATGATGTTGGGGTTGTAAAAACTGCAGAGCACCAGTAGGTGTGAGTGGCAGATTTCTTTAAAAAAACAAAATAAAACAAAATGCAGTTGACAGTTCCAAATTTTACTTATACCTACTGATGCAAAATTGACTATGTTTCTTTGAAAATAATCCTGACAGAATTCAGTGTAAAATGGAGACCGATTTAATGTGAGGCTGGCTAATGAGTTAAGTGAATTTTGGAAAAGCCCTATTATGTATACCTCCTTTTTGCTAAAGTAGTTTTAACTTAAATTACACTTTTTGAGTTCAAAAGGATATGTACTTGTTCCCCAGTAGTGCACCTTATATAGATAATTGGAATATTTTGCATATATTCCTACTAACATCTTGATTCTCAAACCTGATACATCGTGTGTAGTTTATCAAGATACTCTGTATTTAATTCAGGCATCTTCCATGGCATGTTTATGCTAAGTTTGTTAAGGCTTTGCTTTAATTGCTCCAATTCATTAGATCACAAGATTTGAGTCTTTTTTCTTGTTCTTCCTGATCACTTTTACCTTTCTTTGGTTTCTGTGGAAGCTGATGGAGAATGTGAGTGTTTGTTTTAAAATTCATCATCAAAAGTCTCACATGTATGAAATGACATTCTATGTATGATTATGTTCTATATCCCTTCTAACCCAAAGATTCTATGATAATCTTCTTAGGCTACCAAAGTTCCTAATTAGGTGGAATTGATCTATCAGAGAAAAGTCCTTTTCTTGGTACTCCTTATTTCTTTAAAAAAAACAAAAACAAACACCCCCCTCCCCAAATTATGTTACATTTCCAAAATATTATTTTGTACCTGTAGGTTGTATTTTTCTTAGAAGACTCTGTCATGTAATTATAAAGTTTCCATGATGGTAGTTGAACAGCAAAGTAACTTTTTTTATTTTAAAGCCGGGATTTCAAGGAAGTGAAGGTGGTCTTATATATATTCTAATCAAATTCGTGTATACCTTAATATTTTCGAATACAATCTACATTCTCAGAAACAGATGGAAAATGTCTTGTTTAGTATTTTTAGAGTGCCATCATTGTAAATATTTTAATATTTTATTTTAGCCAGAAAGTGAAATTGCCACCACAGTAGAAGATTACAGTTCTGAGGTAAGACTTAAGTAAAGCTTTTCCTAACTTTTCTTTTTCAACTTTTTCTTTCCCATGTTTACTGCCTTGCTGTGCATTGTTTTTCAAAAAGAGAAGGAAAGAAAGAGCAGATGTGATATTATAGCCAAAGCTGTTTCATGCCATTACTGGTATGATTAATGTACCATTAAAGCAATCATTATGTCAACTACATAATGGGATGGCTACTGTAATCAATAATGCAGTAAATGTATGAACTGTTGTAACAACGTCATCATTACAGTTGTATTAATGCTTTGTGAGCCCGCTGGAGTTGTGGCTGTGCATAATTTCTACTAATTCTGTGTGAAACTGTTTAACAAGTTGATTGCGTTTTAATGAGTTCCACAGCAGTCGTTGCTCAGCAACTGGCTGGGCGTCAGTCTGCTGGTGGGAGGTGGTGAGCGATTGCCTTTGCGTTGGGTGTAGTTTGGAGGTTTTGTTTTGTTTTCTTTCACTTATTAAGCTGTCTTTATCTCAGCCCGTGGGTTTCTCTTGCTTTTGCCCTTCCGATTCTCTCCTCTGTCCCACTGGTTGGGGGAGTGAATGACTGGGCGGGGGGCAGGGGGGCTTAGCTGCTGGCTGGGGTCACCCACTGCACACTGACTTCTACTATTCATCTCTCTCATGTCGAAGGGTAGTAGCATATCTAGAACTTTGGTCTTGCCAGATAAAAGAGCTTGCAATGTTTGTAAGGAGTAAATTACCTCATGCATAAATGTGGGTCCAGATCATGCTTGCAAGAAATAGCCGGGGAATATCCAAGTACAGTAAATATTATTTCTAGTTTAAAAAATTAGTTTTTCGTATCTCAACCACTTTCTGTAGTGACAATCTTGCCATTCTGTGCTAAATGCTTTTGCAAAACACACCCCAGAAACTTAAGCTTGGCAACAAGAGGGGATGAAGTAATCAAATGAGTCTCCGTTGCTAAAGTAAATTTGTTGTAGAATATTTTGTTCATCTCTTTATTTATCCTTTTGTAAGAGAAGGTGACTACACCTTACAGTAACTATTTGTTTCGAACTAGCATTATAGCTGTTTATTCTGAAGCCTAAAGGAATGTACACACCAGACAATGTGTCCCTGACCTGTCGCACTGCATGGTGCAGAAGTAAAATCATTAACGACAGTGGGCAGTCTAGACATGCCCTGAAAACTGGAAGGATGTTTTTTTCTCAGGTTAAATGTTCTGTCTTCACTTGCTCCTTCTCCCAGCTTATTCTCTTGACCAACTCTGTGTCTGTTTTCTATCCCCTAGGTGTTTGTAAATTTTCCCTTATTTGTAATAGCTCTTGTCAATCTTTTCACCTTCCCTTGCCCATCCCCTTTTTCCCCTTGCTTGGTTTCTTAGCTCAGTTTTATAGGCTTTTCAGCCTGTTTCAATTCTTCCTTTTCCTTCCTTAGTCATTGCAAAGTCCAGTTTCTTTCCCAGACTTTTCAACTTCATCCAAGCATTGTTTTTCCTTCTTTCTTTTAGTATTTTTTCTCCCTCACCCTTGAAAACCTCTTCTCCTTTATTCCCTCTTTCTTATGTTGCAGTCCTCCTAATGTTCAGCTCAACTTGTCCTAGGTGAAAGCACTAGTTTTATTTTCCAACCCCCCTCATTAAATCCCAGTTACAGTTTCCCCCATAGATTCCGTCTCAGCCTTTTTAGTTGAAATCTTTTCCTGTCCCTCTCTTCCTCAGTTTGACTCTTTCTCTCCTACTTCTTCTTCCTGTCCTTGTGTATAAGCACCCTCACTTTCTTCAGGTGTGTTGGGAGAAGGCACAGGAAAACATTCCCTCACATTCATTATTGGCTACTTTCAAACACAGAGTACTGAACCATATGGACCCTTGCTCTGGTCAGTTGTGATCGTTCTTATGGCATGTTTTTTGTGATGCAAATTTAAAAAAAAAAAGTCTGAGACTGGCACTTTTGGAATCAAAGATTCCAGTCCAGCTGCTGGGGAATGCTGTAAATGAAGGAAAGAAAAAAGATTTTTATGGAGGGATAGGTGCAAGGCGTTGAAGCAAACTCTACCTGGGGGGAAAAAAAGCGGTTTAAACATTTAGTATTTTTCATAGATAAAATGTTACTTATTTTGTCCAAGGAGTTAAAGTATCGAAGAACAAAAAGAATCTGAGTTTGCTTTATGTATGGTAACATGATAGGGCAGTATGTACACACAGTTTGCCATTGAGAGTATAGCAAATACACTTTTGAACAACTGCTACGACCTTACTGTACCTTTTTAGAATATGCATCACCATGGTATGTGATTACTATTAAATGGAATATGCGGTATGTGAAGAATGAACCCTTGAACACAGTTGACAATGGTATTGATGTTCGTGTATTTTTACAAGTGAGAGGTATTACATATATAATGAAATAAGACTAAGAAATTTTGATCGCTTCTGAGGTTGTAGGAGGCAGTGTTGCAGACCGATTGCAAAAGCTCAAGAAAACACATCTTTGCACAAGGAGACAGAATACAGAAAAGATCTGGCGTAAAGCCTCATGATAATTGTGGATATGTTCTGATTTTTAGTGTTTTGTTGTTAGTATCAGTTGAATTGGAAGCTCTCATTTTAAAATTAATTTTCACATCTAAACACTTAACTTTACCCTGCTTCATTCTTCAAAGACTTCTGTAGGTGCCTGCAGAATTATATTAGGGAGCAATTTTTTTGAGATACTAAAGACGATAGAATTACAGCAGAGTGCCTTCTGAATGTGCAGATTTCATCAAAATTGCAGATTTCCTCAAAAGTGCAATGACAGATGCATTTCTAGCCACTTCTTATTCTCATTTCTCCAAAAAGACTTTTTAGCTCCCCAAGAGTTATTTTCTAAGATACAAGTAGGCAATACAAAACTTGTGAATGTTAACATTATACTGGGTCTGGTGAAGAACAAATTCAAGTGATGAGAGTTGCTGTCTTCATAAGCTCTTTTTAATTCCAATTCATTGTAATTGGTTGGTATCTGCAGTGAGGAGACAACATATTTAGGAATGCACATATTTTAGGAACTGAATTTTCAATATGTTTCATGTCAGCTATAATGTTATTTTTGTTATTAAAAGCTCTACTTATATTCATGGCCACCATGTAAATAAAGCGACCTGAAGCCTTTTCAGTTGAAGATGATGAGAATAAGTTAAATTTTGTCTGTAACAACATAATTATGAAGTTGTATGAAATCTTGCGCTTACCATTTTTTCAGATATATGACCTCATCCTCAGAATGATAAGAAACCACACATTTGTAGAAACATAGGTTGATCCATCTTTTCCCTCATTGTTTAGAACATCTGTATTCTTTTTAGTGATTCTTTGCCAGAAATTATATTGAAATCAAGGCTGTCATGCTTCAAAGTGAAATAGTTCATAAATAATTTGTTTCCCTGTAGTTGGTAAAATACGTGAGATGCTTTTAATTCTTCACCCCTTTCTCTTGAGGAATTCAGTGATAAGTATTTCCCTCTTTAGGACACTTACCAAACACACAATTATAAGCCAATAGAGTTGTCTAAGCAAAGTTGAAGGAACCAGTGAATGTTTATATAAGAATTTTATTGTAAATACAGGCTCTTATTCAGTTTGTTCTGCCACCTCTCTCAATACCTACACAATCAAAGGTAGTAGCTAAACTGAAGACTGATAAATCCTTCATATGACCATCTTGCCTTTTGTAACAAATTACTCAGTTTGGGCAAGAATGAGACCTACCTGCATACTCTTAAATTAAATTATAATGGTGATCAGCTATTTAAGGATATGGTCTAAACTCAGAACTAAGGGAAGTTAAGCTTTTTCCAACAGTTGGAACTTTTTTTTGTTTTTTTAACTGTGTAAAGTAAAGTTGCCCCCATATATTTTTCCATATGCCTCAGTTTTATGATATAACTGAAAGACTGTTCCACCTGATTTTTTTTTTCTCTTACTGACTCTCTTCCCAATTTGCACAGTATACCTCTGAAAAGATGGTTAATGTGAAGTCTACAAAGTTGGGGGTTTTTTTGGAAATGTTAATGAAATTCTATATCTCAACCTTAACCATTACATAAAGAAATCTTCTGTTGCGTGTTATTAATATATATAAATGCACTAAGCCATGATATTATAAGAAAAATCAATTGTTATTCTTCAGAAGTTATTAACCATAGTTATATTAAATTATTGTAATTATTTTCATTACAAACTGAAAATTATTTTCTTTTATGGAGTATAAAAAACCCCAAACAACTGAAATCAATTTTCCCAAGTTGTCTTAATTGCTAATTTTAGCTACGTTTCATATAGTCAGTTGTGACATACCTAGAAAATTGAGGAGAGGCTAAGAACATTGACAAGGACTGTTGGAGGTCTAAGTATTATTTTTTGTGAAGGACTCAGATGTCAAAAATATAAAAGAAAGGGAGGAAAAATGAAAACATAAAGTAAAATTGTTAATCCATTCCAGATACTTCTGTGTGTTTCTACTACCAAATCAAAGCACTTTTTTAATCAGAAGTCTGCTTGCCAGTCTGTAATAGGTTATATTATTTTCATGCATTAAGGTATTTTCTACATTTTTCAGTGATTGAGCAATATGTATTGATTTATGTTGAGCATGAGTTTGCTATTTATAAAGGGAAATCTCTGTAGTAATGGCATTAATGTTCTAAGTAGTTACACATTATATATTATTACTGCTATTTCTGAGGTACAGGTTCAGGTCTTCGAAGGTCTAAGGAACAGTGAAAGGGTACAGCGACTTCATGAATTTAATCCTGACCTCTGGTGGCAACTGTCATTAATCGCTGCCTTAATTCAGTGGTGGAAGTTGGTTTTCCTTCTGTTTCTCTGGAAGAAGATTCCTTCCGTTTGTCTTAAGCATATGTATTTACTGATGCAATATAAATTATACCTTTACTTCTAGCCAATAGACTACAAGTTACATTTTATTTTATATTAGTAAATACTATTTCTGGGAATTATTTTGAAAATGCAAGCAAGGAAGAAAAATCAGACAGAACATCCTTTGAGGGACTTCCATAACCTTCCCTTTCTTCATGTCTTTTGTTCATCCAAACAGTTACTCCTGGGTAGCTAATGTGTTGTAAAATTAATTTTTTTATTACTTTGTGGTTATTTCTTTATGCAATTATATCCAGAGCTCCTTATTCCTTGCTTCCATTATCTTAAAATGCTATGCGGTTTGATTGCTTCTTTAAATGTTTAATGTAATTGTTGCTGGGGTATGTAACTAAGCACATCGTAAAGCATTAAGGCATAAGGACGTTTCAGCATTAAAGGTGAACTGCAAAGCTTTAAAAGAAGAAATTATAAGAGTCTACATCAATAGTATTTATGGGCTTGGAGAAGATCTCTATACAGGCAAACCTCTAGGGCCATGAGAGAAAACACAGAAGTCCAGCAGGCCTTGTATAGACATCTGTTAACACTGACTGGTATCTGAACTACAGTTTTCATAGATTGCAGATGAGTGAAAAATAAATTTTAAATTAAGATATTTTGAAGCTAATAACTCAGCCCCAACTGCCTGTCATGCCAGAAGTTGCTGGGCTGCTCTCAAGGCTCCTGTCAGCACAGCACCGTGCTGCGGCAGTCTGGCTGCTTTTTCCATAGGTTACAGCGTGGTTTGTTGTCTTGTCTTTCAACCTGCACTTTACCAGAAAACGTAAGGCATTTGAAAGGAGAAGGTGCATGAGAAACAGCATGGACTACTGTGTTGTGGTTCACTTCTGTGATGCCTAAAAGCTAGGCTGCTGTAAATGAGGTGGGATTTCCCAAGTTCCAGACAGTCGTTTTGAATGTGTATGGCAAAATCCCTTTTATAAGTAAAAGGTCTTTTGTAGAAATTTCAGCTGCTAAGGAGTCTGGAACATCTAATGAGATAAGTCTTTTATGTCTTTCCTAGTAGCTCTTGTTATAAAGCATGTAAGAGTCTTTGATTGTTGCACACAGAAATGATTCACAGGAAGAGAAGCGTGTCCACTGTGGTAGATCACAAGAATCACACAGTACATCTTTATCAATTAGTCCTAAATAAAATGGGAGTTAAAAAAAGGAAAAGAAGTATTTCATAATAGAGTTTCTATTAAACTACTAGTGTTACTAATCTGGGACATGCACCAAAATCTGAATAAAGACATTGGTGCCAGGCGCTGTGTAGACGCTTGTATGTCTGAATGTAGAGTGAGCATCTTGCAATAGACAAACGATGTGCAGTGCCTCTGTGAGTTGCCTGGACTGCTGTTTGCTGCAGTTTTCTTTATTCTTTCTAAAATAAGGTAGTGATGTCTCTGTGATGTCTTCCTTTTTACTGAGGAAGTCAGGAATTGAAAGGGCACTGTGTCAGCTCTGCAAATTCTTGTCCAATGCAGGTATATTCATTCTCTTAATACAAACTCGATGACTATATTGATCCTATTTATAACAGTGTATTTCCATGTCGAGTAACTTATTGATTTCCTCATGCATGATAGTCCTTTGTAAATAAGCGCTGGTCTAGACTAGGGCAGATGTCTGAGCAGTATAGCTTCTTTTTTTGATGTAAGCATAGTATTTGAGTCTGAAATACTATGATGCCTTTCCATCTCTAGTACCATTATTTTTGCTTCAGGCTCTGATGCAATAAACAGTTCTGAGGGGAAATACAGCTGTTCTTGCTTTCTCATTTTAAAACATTGGTCTGCTGTTTTAAAAGCCTGCCCATCTGTTATGGCTACTCACAAGTACACAGCATACTCTTTTCATCTGGATTTTTTTTTTTAACCTATAACTGCTACTTGGGCTTCTGCTTCCCTTTTGGAGATTCATCATTATTGGTTTGCACAGTCTGTAGAACCAAAATTGTCGTAGAAGCTGAAAGGGATTGCAGTGTTAGGTGAGTGAAAGAGTTTTTTTTCCAAATGCCTTATGTTAAATGTGTAATTTCTGCTCTCTTTCAATCTTAAGAAATTCCTTCAAATTGAGGATGAGAATCCATGATACTGCCTTTCATCCACAATTGAGAGATTGGTGACTTTCAGAAACAGTAAATCTTGGGGTGTAGAAATATCTTTCAGAGAGCATAACTTTGTTTGGCAATAGTTAGAAATATTAAACATATAATTTAAAATGCAATAGTACTGCATTTTAATAATTTCAGTTATAAAGCTTTGCATTGATCTTTAAGTCTGAATTCCTTTGTTTTCTTTAGATGTTTAAATTTGCAATATGTGTTTTGTTTTTAGAGAGTAGTATATATTTTTGCAATTTTGGGGGTTTTATCTGCTACCTATGCTTACTTTGATGCAATTTACTATATATAAAGCTATTTTGTATTTCAAATGAAATAAATTTTTGTAGCATAAAAATTCCATGGGTCTGCAGGAATCATCACATAAGATTCAAATGAATGGAAAATAGAAATCCAGCTTTATTTCAGATGATAATGTATTTAGAAATTGTCTTTATACAGGTAAATGGTTGCAGTTTTGTGACAAGAACAGCTATACCTGCAGACTTAATCAGGGTACAGTATTGCAAATTGAATTATAATACTAATGGTGAATACTAAAAACCTCAGACAATTTGTCTTGAACAAAAATTATGTTGTTGCCTAATACTTTATTTTGCATGCTGTGCTCTGCATCTGCATTGCTTGTTATATATTAATATAGTGTATCATTAAACTTCAAATTAAAACCAATTTACTACTTCAATTAAGACTAAGATTATAAAGCAGAACTTGCAGAAACGCTTTATGTCAGTGCTTTTGAGGTGTGAATTATACTAACAAAGGAGGTTACCATGGCAATAAGATCATTGATGCTGTATTGTATGTTAATGTACTAAGGTGGCGTTTGATACAGAATTTGATGTTTGAGTTTACTTACTGTGATAAAGCATAAAAAAATGGCATGTTAAGGAACTTGGATTGATTTAGGAAGAAGAATTTGGAGTTGGAGAGATTTGTTCTGAGCATGGAATGCAGCAATCTCACACGCAGCTAGAGGTGATGGAGAATGAATTGGCTGGGAAACAACAGGAGATTGAAGAGCTAAACAGAGAGCTAGAAGAAATGAGGGCAGCCTATGGTACAGAAGGATTGCAACAGGTATAATTACCTTATGTTGCTTTCTACTCGCTACTCGGTTACATGCAAAAATGCAGAGCATCACCTGAAAGAGTTCACACTTAACGGCAGCTGTTCAGAATGCAGTCAGTATGTAATGTAGAATTACACACAATTTCTTTTGATCACATACCATGTGCTTTGTTTCTTTGAATGGCATTTCCATCGTGTGTCCTTTTTCTCTGTATTTTGTGACTAAAGTTCCAGTCGTCTTTGCAGTGACTTTCTTCAAATTGGGAATGGAAAGACAATTTTCTTCACAAAGAGTCCTAATTCTTCTCTATTAGTGCAAAGACTGCATTTCTTTAATAGCTTCCTGATCCTCCAAGATCAAAAAACCTCAGGTTTTACTTCCTAAGGAATGATATAACTGAGTTGATCCTTGAGCCAAAAAGGTATTTGTATGTCAGACTTCACAGACTGAAATACAAGGCAACTGTATCAGAATGTTTTAAAAAATACCTAATAGCTTGGGATTTCAGGGAAGTATTTCTTACTTCAGAAATATCACTGGAATGTAAAGTTAGGTTTTAAAGTAAATAATATTAAATACTTCTTCTTCCAGTTTAACGAAGTGCTGCAATGCACTGAAGTCAGTGCTGTGTCACTCTTCATGCCTTACTTATCTCTCTCTTTAAATTTGGATTCAGGTCACATCATCGTGTTTTTCTATTTTTTGCAAAGTGCTATAGAATACCAAAACTGTTCTAATATTCAGTCATTTTCACCTTCATTATTATTGCATAATTATAATATTTTTCTGCTTTTGATCGTATTTTATCCATTAAAATGGATATCATGTTTTCCACCATGCTAGAGTGATTTTTAAGTGGTTGCCCTGGAGGAGATGGTATATCATTCCTTTGTCTGTTAGTGAATCTCTGGTGTTGCATTTTAAGTCAAACTTAGCTTCTAATTACTGTGTCTTGTATCTGTTGTGCTAAATATAATAGTCATAGTTATAGCATAATAAAGAACATAAGCATAATTTTAGTTTCTCACAATTGTGACTACTGAAAGTGTTTGCATTTTTTAAATGGCTATGATTACTGTTTTTAAAATAAATTACAAATATATTAAAATTAAACAGGAATTTTAATAGTTGCAGTACATTTTTGTATGATAGTGGTACAGTGCATAATATCTCGGTTGGGAAGTGCATATGGTTTATTTTTCAGAAGAAACAAAAGAATTGTAAAAGGAGAATTCAGCAGATATGTTGTGTGCTTTAGTTCTGCCTGTTTGTTAAAGGAAAAGATTGAATAAAAGAAGTTGAAAATCATCATATGACAATGTGTGGACCGGAACAGATAGATTTAGTTATTCGATTTCACTGAATAGGTGCAAACAGAAACATATGACACAAGTGTCTGATCTGTTCCTAATTTTCTCCATTATAACAAACATCTAGTATATCTACTAAATCCATGCTTTTAAAATAGGAGTTCACTGCAGTGTTCTGAAAAGCACTTTGAAAGAACTTCCTCAAATTCTTTGCATAGTTTGGCTTAAGGGACTTCTGGTTTTTTATGTCCTACTGAATAATGCTCCTATTCTCTAAATCAGTAAGCTTCGTCCGGAAGCATAATTTTACTTCAAGACAGAATATAAACTGGAGAAGCTTCTTTTTGGGAGTATTATAAACAAAACAGTTACAGAAGATGACTGATGGTTTACAAAGTCTGCAGTACATAGAGATGAAGCATCCACTAACCTTGAATAAGTTCAAATTGACAAAGTGACATTAAACTGAGTAACATTATGTAATTGCACATGAAAACAGTCCCAATAAATATTGTAGAATTTCTGGCTGCCTGAGTGTAATTGTACAGAAAATAAAACACTTGCAAACGATTTTTTTTTTTTACACTTTTATAATTTCTTCATCCTTACAAAAGATTCATCTGTTAAATACACTGCATCAGTTTTGCAGCTGATTTTCTCATGTAGTTATGAATAATTTCTCTGGGTTCACAAGGTAGGATACTGCATGGTATCTATTATATACTTTTAGTACCATGAATGTAATTTATTGCACTTCCAGTGAGAGATGATATAACTTGCATTTATTGTGGGAAAAGTGTGTGGACTTGAGTAGTTCTACAAAATTGCTGAAACACTATAAATAGATACTCTGGCTTCCTTTATGATGGTTTGTTTATGTGGCCACGCTTTTTAGTTTAAAAGTGATTTATATATTTAACTAATTAACCTTCTTACACATTCAGATTTTGTTCTTTGATAAATATATTTTATAGAGACGTCATATATTGTTAAATGAGGGGGGAAAATCTGTTTCTGAAGTATTTACAAATAGAGTTTGTGGAAACATAAATGCTCCAGTAGGTCTGTGTGACGTCTTTTATGTGGAGAGGTGAGGGTTGACATATTCCTACTTAACTAGACTAAGCTAGTATTTCTTTTGTCTCTGTCTCTGATGTGCACTAATAGTTTAAATTTTATCTTTCATAGCTGCAAGAATTTGAAGCTGCTATCAAAAAAAGAGATGACATTATCACTCAGCTCACTACTAACCTACAGCAGGCACGGAAAGAGAAGGATGAAACTATGAGGGAGTTCTTAGAGCTTACTGAACAAAGTCAAAAACTGCAAATTCAATTTCAGCATGTAAGTTACAGTGCTACCAATACTTATTTGGGTTTGAAAATTGGCGTCGCTTTGGAGGGTCCGTAAATGGCTACTTCCTGCAAAAACACAGAATTTTTAGTGCATTTTTGAAGAATTGCTTTTTAGTATAGATCAGCGGTCACTTTACTGTACCTAGAGTTATCATTATGGTACCTGGTTTATTGTACTAATTCACTATAAAATAATAAAGATTAGTCTGTGTTCTTCCATAGTATGTGATGACAGCTTCTGATGGCGGCTCTTAGGGAAAAACTCTTGTGTAATTAGTTCTCAGAGCTTTGGGCTGAAATCCAGCCTGAAAAAGGTGAAAGTGAAAATGTTTGCATTTTTTAAATGGCTATGATTACTAGTTTTAAAATACATCAAAAATATATTAAAACAAAACAGGTTGTGGTACAATAAATTTTAATAGTTGCAGTACATTTTTGTATGATAAAACATACAAAAAACCCCTTTGAAATCAAAACAGCCAGACATCAACTTTAGTGGGTCACCATTTCATGCTCCACTCCTTCCTAATTTTTTGAGTAAAACCTGCCTCTTGTGGTGTTATTAGAAGGTAAGTTAAATAACAAGATTCAGAGGAGGATTTGTTCTAAAAAGCACTGGTGACTTGAGGTGCCATGGACACTGTTAATCTGCATGACTACAGTTTACAGTGTTGCAGTTGAATCTTGCAGTATTTTGTGCTGTTTAAGTACTTCGTATAGCCTTTTGAGCTTCAGGTGGATTATATTTGGAATACTGAGTTTTTGATAGTAAAAATACGATTTTGGGGATGGTAATTACAAGTAGTTCATTTTACTACTTAGAAATGTTTCTGAGACACTGCGGTCCTGTGCTAGCTCACCATACAATGATTTAATACTAAATATTTTTTATTGGTTGGCCATCCCAAAAGAATAAGGAAATTCCAGTTCCTCCTGAAAGAAAGTATAAAATTTTGCAAAAGTCTTTGAGCTTGTGATGTGGAAGAAGAAAGTAAAGATCACTCTTTTGGAGTGCAAGCTGTTTCTGAAAAACTTTATATATTTTAGGGTTGTGTGTTTTTTTTTTTTAACATTCAAGTTGCAGGCAAGTGAAGCCCTAAGGAACACCAGCCATAGTTGCACAGCTGCTGATTTATTGCAAGCCAAGCAACAGATACTTTCACATCAGCAACAGCTAGAAGAACAAGAACGTCTGCTGAAGAATTATCAAAAAAAGAATGAAGAGTTTGAATTGCAGATAGCATGTCTTCAGGAAAAAATCACAACATATGAAATGGTACGTTCCTTACTAGAAAGATCTCTTTTCCTGATCTCTTTTTGCTTTTCAGGATTTTGTAGTTCCTTCAAAATTTAAGGGCCAAAACACAGATTATGAGTGTGCTGTATATAATGTATACAAAGATTTTAAGTTTGTAAGACTGCTTCTGTTAACTAACACATGTGTATAATTTAAAACTGAAATTTTTATGTCAGTGTCATGTATCATTTTAAAAAATTTGCAGAAGTATTTACACCAAATTATGAAACTATACTATCTATTAGAATGCCTTCATTAAATGACATTTTTTTAGGAAAAAAAATTTAAAATAACCTGGTTGAACAATCTTTTCTGTTTTAAGGAAAAATGAATTATTTTCTTCATGTATATTTTTATTATTATCCTTCAGAGAAAACATCTTAAAAGCACCTAAAAAAATTAAGTGTCATTAAAAGTGACAAGAGATAATGTTTTCAGTAAATTGCCCCTTTTTTTTTTTTTTTTTTTTTTAAATATCAGCGCACAACTGGAAAAGATTGAAGTGATTGGGGGGGGAAGGGGCGGGGCAGGGATTGTCACTTATTCCAAAGGTACAGAAAACCTCCAAATGAGGTCAACAAATAATTTATATTTAGTTCTTATCTTATATTTATATTTAGTTCTTATATTATATTCTTATCTTTAGATCAGTAAATGATCACTAGCCTTCTAAAGAAAGTCATTGTGTTTAAATAGCTAAGTCTATACATATTCTTATATGTTCAGATAGTGAACTAAAAATAAGAACATGCTTTTGCTCATTTTTTAAAGGAAAAACACAAAAATGAGGGAGAAGATTTGAGTAAACTACAAGAAAAGGAAGCATTAGTTGAAGAGCTGGAAGCAAAACTTGGAGAAGAAGAAAAAAATTCATTTCAGCTTAAGGAAAAATTATCAGATGTCAGTAAACTACTTGAAGAATTGAAAGAACAGATTTCACTAAAGAACCAGGAGATAAGTAATATGAGAGTTGAACTTACCACCTACAAGCAGAAAGAAAGACAATGTTCTGATGAAATAAAACAATTAATGGGAACTGTGGAAGAATTGCAGAAACGGTGTTATAAAGACAGCCAGTCTGAAGCTGACATTGTGCAAAAAATGGAATTAGAAACACAAAGGAGACTGGCACAACTTCAGGCTGAATTAGATGAAATGCATGGCCAGCAGATTGTACAAATGAAGCAAGAATTAATTAAGCAACATGCAATGGAAATAGAACAGCGTCTTTTGCAACAAAAAGTAGAATTGGAGAAAAATTCAAGTCTGTGCTTGAATGAGAATGTTAATAATGATCAAATGCATTTAATAAATATTAAAATTAATGAATTGAATATGAAGTTGCAAGATGCTGATAATGAAAGGGAAAAAATAAAGCAAGAATTGTCAGAACAGATGGAAGTCATTTCAGCAGAGAAGTCTCTTCAGCAAACTAAAATGGAAGATCTTTTCCAAGAGCTGAATTTTTCAAGAGAGCAGGTTCAAAGAGCCAAGCAAACTATAGTGGATATGGAATGTAGATTAAATGAAGCTGAAAAATACCAGTTTGTGATCGAAGATTTAAAAACTCAGCTGGCTTCTGCCTCTGAATTTAGGAAGGAATTGGAATTAAAACATGAGGCAGAAGTCACAAATTACAAAATAAAACTTGAAATGCTAGAAAGGGAGAAGGATGCAGTTTTGGATAGGATGGCAGAATCTCAAGAAGCAGAATTAGAGAGACTGAGAACAAAGCTTCTGTTTAGTCACGAAGAGGAACTTTCCAGACTTAAAGAAGACTTAGAAAAAGAGCACATGGTGAACATGGAAAGCCTTAAAGATAACTTGAATATGCACCATAAACAGCAGTTAGATGAGGTACAAAATGAAATGAGTCAAAAGATAGAAGCCATGCAGTATGAAAAGGACAACTTAATGACAACACAAAATCAGTTAAAATTAGAGATTTCAAACCTAAAAGTTTTACAGCAGTCTATTGTAAATTCTAAATCTGAAGAAATGACACTTCAGATCCATGAGCTACAGAAGGAGATTGAAGTGCTTAGGCAAGAGGAAAAAGAAAAAGGTACCCTTGAACAAGAAATTCAAGAACTACAACTTAAAACTGAGTTGATGCAGGAACAAATGAGGGAGAGAGAAGATAGCCTTCAAAAAAAATGTTCAGAACTTGAAACACAAAATAACCTTCTTAAGGGGGAAAACAAAACTCTGGAAGAGAAATTAAAAAGTATGTTGGTAAGCTCTGAAGAAAATGTCATTTCTAACAACAGCATTAATGCTAAGTCAGAAATTTTGGACTTGCAAAAAAGACTAGAAAAGCTTATTACTGAAAATGAACAACTTAAAAACCGAAATGGTCAACTCCAAGAGGATACTGAAAGGCAGAAGAGTGCCTTTTCATTCACTGAGAAAAAACTTGAAGCTAATTATAAAGAGTTGCAGAAAGAATGTGCAAGTCTTCTGAAGGCAAAAACTGAGTTAGAAGAGAACAAGAATAAGCAGGAAGCTGAATATAAAAGGAAACTCAAAGCTTTGAATGAAAAACTTCAACACTTACAAAGCAATAGACCACTTTTATTTAAAACTAAAATTTCTGGTTTTGAAGGGAGTAAAGAAATCAAGGTGTCCAGGGCAGACACATTTGAGGCTGGAGAAGTTGTTGAGAAAGATGCAACAGAACTTATGGAAAAGCTTGAGGTTACCCAGCGCGAGAAACTGGAATTATCCTTGAGACTTTCTGATCTCTCTGAACAGTTGAAGTTAAAGCATAGTGAAATTTGTCATTTAAATGAAAAAGTTAAATCCTTAAAAGATGAGAAAGAACAAGTTCTAGCGAAATGTGAAGAACTAGAAGTTATAATTAGCCATGCTCAGAGAGGAAACAGTAGTAGTAATGACCCTAAGACAAAATGCTGTAAAGGAAAAGCTCTAAAGACTGCTGCTCCAGTATCTGAAAGTAGAAATAAAACCCCTGGTCCAAGGAATAAAGTTGATGAAGGAATAAATGTAAGAGGAAATCTAGGTTCAGGTAAAGATATCAGTCATGAGGTAACAAAAAGAAAGGAAGTTCAGCAAATGTTGAAACCAGAACAGCAGTCTCTTGTAGAGCATTTTTATGGGATAACAGATGAAACATCGTTAATAGCCATTACAAAGAGTGAAAATAATAATCTTCAGCAGCAAGTGGATGCCTTAAAATCAGAACAGGTACGGTACATAAGGCAGTATAGAAAATAATTTAGTATGAAAATTTGTAGGATCTTGCACTTGGAAATTTGCATCTTATTTTTCCTATAAGCTGCTTTGAAATCTGGGTATGTGGTCATGTGTGTGTGGCAGTGTGGCCAATGGTTGAAAGTGGTTACATGAATGACCAGAATGGTAGCCATAGTCAATGTGTATGAGGATGCTATTTTTCAGTGAAAGAAATGCTCTTCCCTTACACTTAAATAAGTCAACAACAACAACAAAAGGTAAGGAGAAGATGCTTAGAGCACTTCACATTTTGATACACCATTTAACTTACTTTAGCTGAAAACATACTCAGGATGTAATTTTTTTAATCTGTGATTAACTTTTCAGTACTCTAAGTACTCATTCAAACAATATAAAGAAATAATGAAACTCTTGGCTTCTTCAGCCATCTTTTATCAAACTTGTGAAATACTAATCTTCCATTATGAAAATTTTTCTTTATATGCGGTTATCACTACTTAAGAAATGTATCTGGATGCAAGTGTGAGAAGAGAAACATCTGAAGATACAGAAGTTATGCATATCATGTGATTCTAACCAATCTCTGTGTTTTGCTGGAGGAATTTTGCTTGTGTTTTTTGGTGTTGTAAATAAATTGCAGGTAGTATCACAGAATTATAGAATAGTTTGAGTTGGAAGGGACCTTTAAAGGCCCAACCCCCCTGCTATTAGTAGAGACATCTTCAACTAGGTCAAGTTGCTGAGAGCCTCATCCAGCCTGACCTTGAATGTTTACAAGGATGGGGCATCTACCACCTCTTTGAGCAACCTGTTCCAGTGTTTCACCACCCTCGTCAAAAACTTCTCCCCTATATCTATCCTAAATCTGCCCTCCTTTACTTTAAAACCATAACCCCTTGTTCTGTTGCAACAGGCCCTGCTAAAAAGTTTGTCCCCATCTTTCTTACAAGCCCTCTTTAAGTACTGAAAGGCTGCAATAAGGTTTCGACGGAGCCTTCTCTTCTCCAGGCTGAACAACCCCAACTCTCTCAGCCTGTCCTCATAGGAGAGGTGTTTCATCCTTCTGATCATTTTGGTGACCCTCCTCTGGACCCTTTCCAAAAGGTCCATGTCTTTCCTGTGCCGAGGGCTCCAGAGCTGGACACAGTACTGCAGGCGGGGTCTCACCAGAGTGGAGTAGAGGGGCAGAATCACCTCCCTCGACCTGCTGGCCATGCTGCTTTGGATGCAGCCCAGGATGTGGTTGGCCTTGTGGGCTGTTAGCGCACATTGCTGGCTCATGTCCGGCTTTTCATCCACCAGTCCCCCCCAAGTGGCTGCTCTCAATCCCTTCATCCCCCAGCCTGTATTGATTCTGTGGGTTGTCCTGACCCAAGTGCAGGACCCTGCACTTGGCCTTGTTGAACCTCGTGAGGGTCACATGGGCCCATTCCTTGAGCTTGTCCAGGTCCCTGTGGATTCCATCCTGTCCCTCTGGCATGTCAACCGCCCCTCTCAGCTTGGTGTCACCTGCAAACTTGCTGAGGGTGCATTCAATCCCACTGTCTGTGTCATTGATGAAGATATTAAAGAGTACTGGTCCCAGTATGGTCCCCTGAGGGACACCACTCGTCACTGATCTCCATCTGAATATTAAGTCATTGACCACTGCCCTCTGGATGCAACCATCCAACCAGTTCTGCATCTACTGAACAGTCCACCCATCAAATCCATCTCTCTCCAATTTAGAGAGAAGGTTGTTGTGGGGGTCCATGTCAAAGACCTTACAGAAGTCCAGATAGGCGACATCCATAGCTCTTCCCTTGTCCACTGATGTGGTCACTCCATCATACAAGGCCACTAGACTGGTCAGGCAGGACTTGCCCTTGGTGAAGGCATGCTGGCTGTCTGGAATTACCTCTCTGTCCTCCATGGGCCATAGCATAGCTTCTAGGAGGATCTGTTCCATGATCTTCACAGGGACAGAGGTGAGGCTGACCCTGGTAGTTTCCAGGGTCCTCCTTGCTACCCTTTTTAAAAATGGGTGGAGTGTTTCCCTTTTTCCAGACTCCAGGGACTTCACATGACTGCCAGGACTTTTCAAGTATCGTGGAGAGTGGCTTGGAAAGTACATCAGCCAACTCCCTCAGCACTCTGGGATGCATCTCATCAGGTCTGTGACTTGTGCATCTTCAGGTTCCTCAGGTGGTCTCGAACCTGGTCTTCTCTTACAGTGGGAGGGACTTTGCTCCTCCAGTCTTGCAGTCCGTCCACTCGAGAGGTGTGGGAAGAGAGTTGGCCAGTGAAGACTGAGGCAAAGAAGTTGCTGAGTACATCAGCCTTTTCGTCATCCATTGTTACCAGTCTGCAAGTCTTGCTCATCAAGGGGGATACACTTTCTTTGACCTTCCTTTTCTGGCTGACATACCTGTAGAAGCCCTTCTTATTATTCTTTGCATCCCTTGCCAAGTTCAGCTCCAGCCGTGCCTTGGCCTTCCTGACCTCATCCCTACACAACCAGGCAGTGTCCCTGTACTCATCCCAGGATACCTGTCCCTGCTTCCACTGCCTGTGCATTTCCTTCTTACCCTTAAGTTTGACCAGCAGGTCTCCACTCAGCCATGCTGGTCTCTTGCCTTCCTTTCCTGATTTCTTATGTCTGTGGATTAAGAGCTTTTGCACTCTGTGGAGAGCATCCTTAAAGATCTGCCAGCTCTGTTCTGCTCCCTTGTCTCTGAGTGCAGCTTCCCAGGGGGTCCTATTGACTTAACTCCCTGAAGAGCTGGAATTTTGCTTTGCAAAAATTCAGGGTCCTGGCTGTACTCTTTGGTTGTCCCCTATCCCTCAGGAGTGTGAAGTCCACCAGTGCATGGTCACTGCAGCCCAGGCTGCCTCCAGTCTTGACATTACCAATTAGCTCACTTGCGTTGTTGACCAACAGGTGCAGTATGGCATCCCCTCTGGTACGGCTGTCAATTACCTGGCATAGGAAGTTATCCTCCCTGCACTCCAGGAGTCTCCTGGATTTCCTACAGCTCGCCGTGCTACTTTTCCAGCAGATGTTGGGGTGGTTGAAGTCCTCCAGCAGGATGAGAGCCTGCGAGCGTAATGCCTTCTGTAGCTGGAGTGAGAAGTCTTCATCAACAGACTCCCCTTGATCGGGTGGCCTGTAGTAGACACCAGCCACAAGGTTCCCTTTGTTGCCTTGGTCCCTGATTCTTACCCATAAGCTTTCAACCTGCTTGTGGCTATTCAGAGAATGCCGTGCTACTTTTCCAGCAGATGTTGGGGTGGTTGAAGTCCTCCAGCAGGATGAGAGCCTGCGAGCGTAATGCCTTCTGTAGCTGGAGTGAGAAGTCTTCATCAACAGACTCCCCTTGATCGGGTGGCCTGTAGTAGACACCAGCCACAAGGTTCCCTTTGTTGCCTTGGTCCCTGATTCTTACCCATAAGCTTTCAACCTGCTTGTGGCTATTCAGAGAATTCAGCTCTTCACACTCTATCCATTTCTTGATGTAGAATTCAATGCCTCTGCCCTTCCTTCCTTGCCTGTCCCTTCCAGACAGTGTGTAGCCATCAATAGCTGCACTCCAGTCATGGGATTCATCCCACCAAGTTTCAGTAATGGCAGCCAGGCCTTAGCTTTCTAGCAGCACAGTGCCTTCCAGCTCCTACTGCTTGTTGCCCATGCTGCGTGCATTGGTGTAGAGGCACTTCAGCTGGGCTCTCAGTCCTGTCACCCTCTTAGAGGAACCCCCCTTAGTTCCTTTGAGGTCTTTTGCTGGTGTTTCCCTGTTGGCTCTTACTACCTCAAG
Source organism: Phaethon lepturus (assembly GCF_000687285.1). Lineage (NCBI taxonomy): Eukaryota > Metazoa > Chordata > Aves > Phaethontiformes > Phaethontidae > Phaethon > Phaethon lepturus. Next base: position 81,694 of record NW_010516973.1, on the reverse strand, counting down.
AAGCCCCTGGTTCATTTCTGTAAGACTTCAAGTGTGCTGCAGTGTAGCCAGCACAGCTCAGAGCAACAGGCTGAGGGCCCTCACTAGCACCCCGTCTCTCTAACCTTGGCATGTCATCCCACAGCTTGTCTCGGGCAAGCCTGGTATTATCCCCCTTTCCCTTCAAGTCTAGTTTAAAGCCCCGTCAATAAGCCTTGCCTAGCTTGCAAGCAAAGACCCTCTTCCCCTTTTGGAAAGGATGGAAAAGCATGGAAAGGATTGTTATTTGCTAATAAAAACAGCTAAGTATTGAATTACCAATATTTAATTAGATGCTGGAATTGTAAATCTGGCTTTAAATTTATATACAGTGATGAAGTTGAAGAGCATGCTGCAAGAAGTATGTAACTAAGTTTTCTGTAGAAATAGATGTTAACCAGTCGTCTTCTATTTTTTTTTAAGATTGGCTTGTTTTTTTCATGTTCTAAAAATCCACCTAACAGTGAACTAAGAAATAAAATCACAAGCAAAACCACATTGGAAACAGTTGTGAGATTATAGAGTAGAGCTACAGCTGTAATGTAATACAGCTACCGATGTAATGTAATATTTTAATTTTTTTATGAGGATGTGATAAGGGTCTTGCAATTTCCTGCGATTGAACTAAAAAAGCATTATGTTCCAGTGATGTCTAAAAACCGTTTCAAAATTGGAGTCTAACTAGATAGGTATTGGCATATCATAAACATATCTTTGCTTTAGCAAAAACATTCCCAAAAGTGCAGACTAGAACTACAAGCCTTGGAAATCAATGTTTTTTAAGGTCTGCTAATAATACAGTCTCTTTTTCAGTATTTGGGGTGAACTTTCTTAACTTGCTTTGTTGGTAGTGATATTACTCTCACTTCATCAGGGTAAAATTCGCTGGGTTTTTATCGCTGCAAAATAGGAATTTAAACATACTGAGTTTTGTTGATTTTAGTTCAATTTTCACCTTAAATGTCACACTGTTTTGTTACAATTCAATTTTTCAAACTTTGTATATTTAAATTTACCTAATGTATACCATATATGCAGCATTCAGGACTTTTTTGTTTCTCACTCTTTGTAAAATGTGTATTTTATTCAAAGACTGATTTACAGCTGCAGATGGAAGCACAGCGCATTTGCCTATCCCTGGTTTATTCAGCTCATGTAGACCAGGTTCGTGAATACCTGAAAGCAGAAAAAGAGAGTGCACTTTGCAGTCTTAAAGAGGAGCTTGTACATAGTCATCTACAAGAGATGAATGATCTTAAAAAAATGCATCAGCTGGAGCTCCAGACATTGAAAATTCAGCAAGCAGGTAACGACCAAAACTATGGGAATGAAGGTCTTGATATGAAAAACAGTGTCTTTAAAAGAAAACAAGCACAAGTGTTTGTGCATGTAGCTCTCCAGTAAATTATTTTTTATAGAACATTTTGAAGTGTTTTTGTACCAAATTGTTTGGTACATTACAAGTAGTGTATTACTCAGAGTACTTAAAAAAAAAAACCACCCCAAAATAATAATATTTAAAAAGCGGGAATAGGGAGTATTACAACTCACATTTTGCTCTTTGTATTAGTTCAATTAATTGTAAGAAACTATAGAATAGATTCACCTATAAGGTTGTATTCCTTACTGAAATACTAAGCAAATGCATCAACAAAATATTTTCAGGCTTGTTTCATCCTCTGTTCTTTGAATTCCTGCATTGGCTCCCTGCCCACATTAAGTAAGCTTCTTTGCTACTACTTTTTGTCTCAGTGAGCTTTTATGTTACCATGATGGTTTTCTATCACTACTTTTTGTGTCATCCCCTGATTTGCCCTTGTGTCATTTTTTTGGCATAAGTTCTTTGCTCTCCAGTATGTTTGTGTAAATTTTGATCTTTCTAAGGTCACTAACACACAAAGCCGTTTCTTATCACTTACTCCTTTTGAACATGCAGTTCTACCATAATAATTGAATCTCTCTGTGTGATGGATCAAGAAAGAGGGGAACAAAAAACTATGTCTTTCTAAGATCAGAAGAGGGAAACTTCACTGAGGCAGGAAATTAGATCTTTGAAAAGTTGTTGTGCATCTAGTGTTTAAAAATAATACGCATAATCTGTATTCATAGATGATGAAGTCAAATCTACACAAAGACTTATAGAAAAGCTGAATGAAGCTGTAACTGAGGAATGTTCTAGGCTTTTTCAGGTAAGACGTAACAAAAAAACTTTTTTAAAATGGAAATTTTGAAAATGAAAAATTATGTGTACAGTGAGTCATCATATTTTTCTGCCTAATTTTTAACAGGTCTTCTTTGCAGCTTTTATCTTTGCATTGATCTCAAAAATAGAGACTGCTAAACCTGATCTTCCAAAATAACTTTGCAAGAGTTTTTGTATTTTTTTATCCTAAACTGTTTTATGTCCTTGTCCAGCAATTGTTCTGTCTTATACCAACTCTTAATCTTCTATCTAATGTTCATCTTATGTCTGCTAGTTAGGAAGTATTTTTTTCCTTGCTTTATGTCTCTGGCTATTTGGTTTAATTTGGTTTTTGATTTAATAGTGGTCTGATGTCACACACATATTGACACACAGGGCATCACTTTCTCATATCTGCAATAATATAGTAATTTCTTTCTTAGCTGCAGCATATATTTAAGGACTTGAAAGTGTCTAAGAATCTAACAAAATTGCTGTCTGTATTGTTGTCGGTAACTAAATATTATAGTAAAAAATTGAAGCTTATTTTTAGTTTGTATTCTAGTATCAGCCACCAATCATACTATTTTGTCATATCTTTTTTTGCAGAGTACTAGTAATCAATAGCCCTTAATGGGTACTTTTTGACTTACTAAACTTATTTCTGGATAAATTAAGCTACTTTCATCATTCATTTTAAGCCATGTTTTTCCAGTCTTAAATACTTCAAATGATTGGTTGGTTTTGGTGGGGCTTTTTTTTTTTTTCCTTCTTTGCTGGACTTTTTTCAACACCTTTTTGGGAAAGTGTATAGCAGAACTTTTTTGCTTGAGAGCCAGCATAGGAGCGGGGCTATGCTGGGTCTGACTAAGCAGGACTCCATGATAGCTCACAGAATGTAGCAACTGACTGAGAGTCTTTGGCATTAGTTGTTTCACAGATGGGGAGAATGCTACCGATCTGTATGATTCCATGTTGAGCTTTTGGAGAGATCATGATTTTACTTTTGTTAAGTTGAATTCAGTGTCTGTGGAGTCCAAAATCTTTACATAAAAAATCCCACTGTGTGCTCTGAGCAAGCCATTTCTTTTCAAGTATCATTTATCTTCAGAAATCATACGGATAAATCCTATGTTTACCTACTCATTGTAAATATGGCAGCTATTCTACTGGCTACATAGCACCAACAAACATGAGGCATTCTGTTTATGATTTGCTTTAGTTTTCTTCTGCCTTCCCTTTTATCCTATTTGTTCAGTACTTAAGAATAAGACAAATTGTAATCTCTAAAAAGATACACATTTCTGACTTAGGGAATCCTTCTTCCAAGTAAAATTGCAGTTTACGACAGTGAGACATTTACAATGTAATTTCGCTTTCAGCATTAATAAAGGAAGCTTTTCTATGCAAGATTTTAATACTGGGCAGTTCCAAATTAAATAGCCATGCCAAAATATATGTATTTATGTTTTAGCTGAAAAGTCTTTCCATACCTATTTCTTTTATCAAGAATTTTAAAGATTGTCTAGATTCTTATGACTCAGCAGAATATCTATGCCATCATTTCAACAGAAGATAATACTCACAAAATACTACTTTCCATTCACCATGTTTCTTGTTTTCTTTGTGAATTGTGATTGATAAATTAATAAACAATTCTTCACCTTTTTTTTTTTTATTTCATTTGTTGTGCAGGTTTTGTGTGACAATCAGAATGAACATTCTTCAGCTTCTGTAGAAGTTGGTGATGGGGAACAGGATATTTTTCATAGACCTGCTGCTGTGAGAGAAAAACTGAGTGTAGAATTACCAATACATAGAGGTCAAGCTCAAGGTAATGGCATTGTACTATCATGTGCCTAAATAGCTGCTTTAGAGATTTCCTCACTATTCTGAACCACTTATTTTTTTATTATTATTAATATTTTCTTGTGCTGTTGTCACTATAGTGGAAATCAGTGAAAAAAGTTTTGGGTTTGTTTTTTTCCTCCTCCTTTTGTAGAAGAAGCTAGTAGCTCTACCAAAAAAATCGTATATATCAATACTATATAAAAATGCTTCCAAAATTTAGAAGGGGCCTCACTTGTTTCAATAATATGTAATGTTTATCAGATAATTCTTCAGTGGAAAATCTGTGAACAATTCACTGTATTAAAATTTATGGTAAATTTTTTATTTCATTTTTTTTAAAGTCCCTGGTTATCTGTGTAATTTAGCTGTGCAAGAGCGTATGGATGCACTTCTACGCAAAATAATGGAAGAATACAGTAGGCTGAAAGCACTTCAAACACAGCTGATGAAGGATTGTAAACAGGTAAACTTTTTATAGCATGTGAGTGTATGAGCATTTGAATTTCCTCTGTTGCATGAATTTCCTCTGGATGAGCAACAAATGTGTTTGAAATTGTGTTTATGTGTCCTGGTTGAGTGGCAGAGCAAGGCAACGATTTGATAAAATGCAGAAAGCTGCTACCCATGTCACAGAATCATGGAATGGGTGAGGTTAGAAGGCATCTCTGGAGTTCATATAATCCAGCCACTTGCACAAAGCAGGATCAGCTACAGGAGGTTGCCCAGGACTCTGTCAGGCTGAAATTTGACTGTCTCCAAGGATGGCGACTCCACAAGCCCAGTGGCAACCTTATCTTCTTCAGGATACACATTCCCAGCTCTCTCCCCATTCTTCATCAGTTTGTCTATGGGCAGGTAATGGGAGGTTGTGTCGAAAGGTTGGTCAGGTATGATTTCCCCTTCATAAATCCATACTGACTACTCCCAAATGGAGTATCTTCTTGGCTTCATGTGTTTGGAAATGGTTTCCAGGACTATTTGCTCTGTCACCTTCCCAGAGATCAAAGTAAAGTTGAATTGCCTGTAGTTCCTCAAACCTTCCTTTTTTCTCTTCTTGAAGGAAGGAGTGATTTTTATCTAGTCCTCAGAAAGCTCCCTCAGTCACCATGACCTTGGAAAGATAGTTGAGAATGGCATCACAATAACATAGATGAGCTCCCTCAGCACTCCTTGGTGTATCCTATCAGGCACCACCAAATTGTTCATGTCCAGTTTGTTCCCTAACCTGATCCTCCTCCGCCAAGGTTGTCTTTCTTGCTACAAACTTTTACAATTATCTCAGGGGCCTGGGTTTCCTAAAGACAAATTTTGTCAGTATATGTGGAGTTAGGTATTTCCACGTATTAAATAGAGTACACTAACCAATTACATCTAGAGATGGTTGCAGGTCACATGTAGTGATGGATATAAGTGTACAAAAAAATATTTGTATGTGAAAACTGCATCTTGGGTCTGAGTTTATTAGTTTCTTCTTCTCATTCTTGGAGTCAAGAGGAATTATAACTTAACAGTTTATATCCAGAGAGAGGCGTTTGAGATTTACGATGGACATTCTGCACAGTCTGATCAACTAGCTATAAATGTATACATTCAGGCTGTAACATGAAACACATAGTTACACTGATTACACTCGCTTATGCATTGGCTACCAACTTTACTTACATGTTTACAGTTAATATTTTTGCATTATTGCTAGACAAATTGTTGTCATTTATATTTACTTGATTATTTTTTAGGTCAAAGAACCATGGCTATCTTCTTCAGAAAGGAGGAAAGAAGCAGCACCTAGCCATCTGGAAACAAGAAAGCAGTGTCTGCAGACCCCTTCACAGGGTCTAATGGGTAAAAAGATGCATATGCTGTTTTTAATGTATGTATGTTCAGAGAGAGAGAGAGAAGACAATGACTTTAAATTTTAACTGGTTCATACCGTACTACAACTTGAAGCACATAAGAGGTTTTTGCAGATTTTACGTATTTAAGTATGATACTCTAATTTTCTTAAACCTCTAAAATATCTTGGAATTACATTCTGTGAAACATTTTTGGTTTAGTCTTCTTCAGTTTTCCACAGTTAAAGTTCTGTTACCCATATCAAATGCAAATTTTCAAAATGGAAGATTAAGTTATAATTATTTGTTATGGAAAAGTAATTCATACGATATCGGAAGAAATTTTTAACTACAGTAATTATTCAGCCCATCACTTAATAACTTGGGAGAGAGTTAATTTATACTACTGTAATTTATTCCCACCCACCCCTTCAAATAACCTACATGTAGATCCTAAGATTCAAGAATACTGTTCAAAGGAGCTTGAAAACCTTAAAACACAACTTGAAGAACAGCATGCTCAAGAACTGGAACACCTCCGGTCCTATTTCCAACAGCAGCTGAAAGAAAGTGAAGAGAGGAATACTACAGAGATTGTCCATTTGAAGGATAAGCTTCAGAGTGCTGGGGTATCCTCTGACCACACGAGGTATTAATTGGTTCTTTAATGCTTATAACTTTGCACTGCATACAAAAAGAAATATTTCAAATAACCATTTGTGTAAAACTACATGGTTTTTTTACTTTTTTGAGTAATTTATAATAAGATAAAGAAAATAAGAAAAATAAGATAAAGATAATAAATAATTTTTTAAAAAGATAATAAAAATAAATAAATAAGATAAAATAAGAAAAATAGTAAAAAAAAATAAATAGATAATATGCTAAAGGATTTGAGAAATTCTTTATAAAAGCATTACTCTTATGTTGTTTTGTTCTTTCAAAAGTTGTTAAGTGAAGAAACTGCATAAACATTGCAGACAAGTAGTGCAGCATTGAGAATTTATTACATATTTATAGTTAATAGAGGAAGATTTGATAATTGGAATAATGCATAAATATAATTTCATATCTCTGAGCTTTTTAGCAGTAATTTCAAAACTTCCAACTCAACAGACCACTTTTAACCCTTGAAACTCCAGGCATCTTTACATCTAAAGAAACCTCATGTAGCTTAGTTGCATGAAATTGATGATTTTCTAGAATGATATGCAGCAATAAATTTTGTGGCAGAGTTGAGGTCCACTTAACATGTTCCGGCTTTCACCAAGTCCTGGGCCATGGGACATACTCATTGGCCTCCCTCTGGCCCTGACCATTGTGGCCATTCAAACGTGAAAGAGGTGCAAGTGTCTTGGGGGGATCCTGACAACTGTGGAGCGTCCTTGTGTTCCCTGATTCTTTCACTGTCGTCTTGGATGTGTTCAAGGAGTGGTGGGTGCTTTTGATTGTGTTCTATTCAGTGTCATCTCTGGTTTCCTGTTTGTCCATTTTTCACCCTCACATTCCTTCCTTTTGTTTCATTTACTATACTACAGCTCCACTCAGTTGCTCTGCATTTTTCTTTCATCTGAATTTCCCTCCTGTGAGAGAGAACTATGAGGGTTTGTTAGTCAGACCAGTGCCCAACTGTAAAAGGGAAATGGGTAGACAAAGTGGCAATAGGAAGTGCTACTAAGAAGGGGAGAAAATTGTCTAGATGTTTCTAGAAATTCTTAACTATTTTATATACTCACCACAGTATTCTCTTAAAAAGCAAGAGGACTGTGGTAGGATAAATCCTTAGAAGCTGAGAGCACTGAAGATAAAAGTGTTTTCCTTCAACCATGACCCATCAGAACCCAAACAGCTGTTTTTCCCTTATTGTTTGATCACAGCCTTTTCTCAGCCATCTGTGTTTTTCTAACTTTTAAGCTGTTTTCCTTTCATTCCTTAAAATACGTTTCTAGACTGGAGGTGGCAAGTAAAATAACAATTTTTTTTTCTCATATGAATTAATACTTGTATATACTTGTTTTGAGGTGAATAAGAGGTCCAAGTTCTACAAATGTTTATGCATCTGTAAGACTCAGGCTTTGTATCATTGTTTTCCACTATCTGCCTTGTAGAATCAATATGCATTTATTAGCCAGAGCTCAGATTTAAGGGACTGTATGGCTTCTTAATCAATTATTTTTTAATCCTTTTTTAAAAAAATAAAAGCTATGAGCATTTTCAAAATACATTTTGTGAAACTGTATACTGCTGTATGTGTGTTGGCCAGGACGAGTTATCAATATTCATGTACAATTTCTAATTTATTTTTAAATGGGTAGTAGTTAGTGTTCTGATTTAGTCCATGATAACTATTCACCTAAAATACTCAAAACTCATTTTACATATGTTTAATGAGCATTTAGAACAATTATCAGTATCTGTAAGCTAACAGATGGAGAAAAAAATTCCCATGAATATTTGCATTCTCTTAGCTTTCATACCTGAAGTTCAGGTTTTAAACATTAAAATGAAACTGGGGTTTTACAGGAGAAGTTCCTAGATCAATACATAAAGTAGTTTCTGATAACCTAGAATGGAGGTCTGTCTCCTGACGTCTCAAACCTGAACATGAGTGTCTTTCAATGCTGCAGTCAGTAACCTGTTGAATGATCTGTTACATACTCAGTCTCCATACCTGGTTTGTTGCGGCATCTTTTAAACTGGGATCTAAGTAGAAGTATAGCCGTGACCAAGCCTAAGAATTTTTCTGTGACGTTTTCATCTGGTGGTATATTCTATTGCAACATCAGAAAAGGAGAAAAAATAAAAAGGAAATCAGTTGCTACTGTTCATTAACCAAATGAAACATGAACGCTAAAAATAACGTGTTACTTTTTGTAGTTAAAAATGACAAAAGTTCTGTAAAATTACCACTCTGGACTCCATTTCAGGATTATCTAAACCAGCTCTCAGATTTGAGCAGGAGAAAAGCTTCATGATCTCTGTAAAACCCTAGTGTAGTTAAGATTGTAAGTCTCAAAGACAATAAACTTACCTTGTAACTTAATCTATTTCGTACCCTGTCCTTTAGCAAAGGATTTGTGTCTTTGTGGTACCAGATCACAAATACTAGAGGAGAGATTCTTTTTTCAGGTAGTTTGATACTGTATCTTACCCTTTTGGCAGTGTATTTCTGTTAAGTATTTTCAGTATGTAGTGAAAGGTGAGCTAGAGTTTTGTGCTATATGGTAGTGTTTTGGTTTTTACTGACGTACGGCACTCTGACAATATAGAGCAGTTCTGTTGGAAAAGACAGTCTCAATATATTTCAGCATGTTGTTATCTAAATATAAAATGCATCATACTGGATTTCTAACTGTTTTCATGTGTATGCCTCGTCTATATAACTCAAGAAAGAAGCAGTACACCTGTTCATAAGCATCCATTTAAGAGAATCGAAATAAATATAACCATGTTCTAGGTGTTTTATGGCTTCATACACGGATCCATTCTGGTTTCTTTCATATCCTTACGATTCAAACAGGCACTTTTGTCTCCACCTTAACTGCATATAGTTATTGAGCACGAAATAGTCTCAGGCAGCTTTAAAAGTAACTTATTTGTGAATTCTTGGCAAAACTGGTGTCAAGATGTGTTACATTGAGAGGAAGAGCTGGCATTTGGAAGGCAGATGAATTATAAAGTCAAGTATATGAAATTAATGGCATTGGAGTAGGTGTGTTCTGAAGAAAATATTTGCTGTTATTGGTCTTTAAATATATATAACATGTATGTATATTCATATAATGCATATTTGAATAGAGGAAAAAAAGATATATTGAAATACTGATTTCTCTCCCCCCCTCCCCCGCTTCTTTTACATTTTTAGTGTATCCACAGATTCACAAATAAAGCTAAAAGAAGTCTTCAGGGAAATGAAGCGCACTGAAAATCTTCATCAGCAAAGAACAGACGAAGCACTGGAGGTATTGTATCACTCAGTTGACAGCTGATATACAAATGGGCAATATAATTTGGATGCTTTGGGTTCTAAGATGAAATTTAAATATGGACTAGTATTTAGTAGTGGTAAAATAATTATCAGCTATACTATTAGGCAGTCCATCTTAGAGGAAAAAGATTTAAATTTTGCTGAAAAACATTTCTGGAAATTATGAGGAATAAAGCTTGCTCTATTGTTTCTGGGTTTTCTTTATTTTATTTTATTTGTTTCTTTGAAACAAGACATTTGGTTTAGGCTACTTACTGAAGTGGAGAAAAATTAGTGTTCAAATTCTGGGATTTCTTCAGAAGTCTAAAATATTGTGACTTTTCTTTAAACACTAGTTATGGAAGAAGAGCAATTTAAGTGAAATCCTAGCACTTTTTAAGTATAGAGTGCACAGTTTTCAGAAAAAAAATTGAAAAAATAATCCCAAAGATCTTAGAAACCAAATGTAAATGGAAAAGACTGCATACATTCCTCCCCTAATACTGATGGAAACCTGGCTCAATGATGCTGCATTTTGAAAAATAGTGATGCTGTTTTATACTATGATCCTGTGCTTTCTTACCTGTTTTCTCTGCATTTGACAATTCAAATAGTGCTGGAAGAACAGTTGTTGCAAACTCAACTTTTAGAACTAATTTTGAAGTGGAAACAAGGCAAAGTTCTTTGCCCGGTTCTTTTATGTTGTGGTACAAAATTATGTGATTTACATGAAATGAAGATAACCTAATTGAGGAAAAAAAATATCTCTCAGGTTGAGACTTTTAAAATTAATGAAGTAAAAGCACAAAAACCATGATCTGAGTTTTAATGGTTTTCTTACAGCTTGCTAGTGAAATTGAAATGCAAAATGATCTGGATGATGTTCAGTTGCTAGAAAAACAGTACCAAGAAAGATTAGAAGAAGAAATTGCAAAGGTATTATTTTTATTTTGTTATTTTAAAATATATTTTAAAAATATTGTCACTTTCATTTGCCATTTCTGACAATTCAGATAGTTGCAACAATATAGCTGATTCTGAAAGGAGAAAGTCTTTAAAAAAAGATTTCTGAAATATTTTGTCTTTTTTTAGTTGTCTCTCCTATTCCTAACTCATAATTTCTGTTCATGTAGGGGGTGGTGGTGGTGTTTTGCTTTAATACTTCCAAAAAAATAGACAGCATGCAACCATACTTGACGTTAGAATTTATTTAGACAATCCAGAGGCTTAGAGAGTGAATTTCTCTTGCTACTTTAGGCTTAACAGCTGGTCATTTCAAAAGATTTTGCACTTAATAGTTTCACACTATTTTCTGATTATATTTTATTGTGCTTTTTAATATACTGTGTAAAATGCATACTTTTTATTTGGATCTGGTGACCTTTCTCTAAAACATGAGAACTAAACATAACATTTTATGGGTAGAGTGTATTAAATTGTTTGTGGATTTACTCACTTTTTGACTTCCAAAAATTTTTCACTTCTCTGCAGAATGAAAAATTATCTCTGCTTTCATTATATGATGGCATCAATAAAAAATAAATTAACATAAATTAAAAAAAAAAAACAAACAACAAACCCAAAGGAGTACTTCTTAAAAAGGTTTTCAATCACAGTTAATAACAATGTTATAGCCAGCACTAGATGATGATACTAATTTAAGTAATCCATGTTTCTGAAGTAGAAGTTCCATTTCTCTCATGTGCTGCCAAGAAAACCCTTCTTTATGAGAAAGCAAAGTACAGGATTTGCTAGGGTTTTGTTAAGGCCTGTGTAAGTTCAAAAGACATACTCGCATTTTCTGGAAAAGAAGAGTTAGATGTTTTCAAGTGTAACACTTCTGTATTTATTATACTACTTTTTTCACAGTTTTTGTAGCTTATGTTGTAAAACTAGAAAAGAACTGCTCACATGATTGGCAAAGGGATTGGTTTGTATTGGAAGGAGATACTTAACGATTCAAAAGTTACTAGCTTGTTGTAACTGAAACTGCAGCTATTTAATGCCAGTAGAAGTTTCTTTCTGGTCAAGTAAAATTCCTGTGCTGAGTATCAAGCAGATGGCACTGCTGTCTTTATACAGCTCAAAATTCCATGTCAGTGAAATATTTACAAAGGATGCCTGGTTAAACAGAGGAAGCTTAGCACAGCTGCACTTATGTCAGTATGCCAGGACTTTTAAAATTTACCTTATGAAATCTTTCTTAAAAAGAACTAGATAATTCTGTGCTAAATAATATATTTTAATTGAAAATAGCATCGTAGTTTATTAAACTACACTAAATACAGCATGTATTTTAAGATGTGACTGTTGATGAGATCGACAAGATGTTTATGTTCTTTTACCTTTCTGTTTTCCTATGTAAAAAAAAAAATCATAGTTCAGAACTTCTAGTACTTTTAGATATATATTATTGATGGTCAACAATGAGATTTCTTCAGCAGTAGGAGATGCTGTGAAGCATAAACTAATACAGTTTTTTTCTTATTTGTTCAGGTTATTGTGTCAATGAGTGTAACGTTTGCCAAACAGACTGAATTGTCAAGAATTGCTAGGCAGAAGGAAGAAGAAAAACAAGCACAGACTGTACATCAAGGCGGAATGCATTCTGAAATTAAAATGCAGTGTAGTGAAGAAGAGGTTAACGGCCATCTTAGAAAAGCAACAGAAAAAGACAGTAAACATGAAGAAGAATTGAAATCACTTTGCAAGGAACTCTCTGAAGAGTCTGGTGAGATCAACTCGCTTGTAGAACAGCTTCATTCTAATAGCAAGCCTGGTTGCATATTAGGACAGACCACACATGAATCAATGATTTCTGAAGAACTTTTTTCCCATGTGAAAGGGCTTACGGCAGAAGAAACACCGGTAAGCATTAAAAAAAAAAGGCGTAATTGAATAATCTTTCTAATGAATTTACAGTTCATTTCAATGAGAAAACTGCAATGAAAAAATTAAGGTGAAAAATCCGTTTAAATATTTCCCTTTCCCTTTCAAAGGGTTGACAACTTCAGACCTAAATTATCTGCCCTTATTTCCTGTGTTCCTCCTGACTTATTATGCATTATGCTGTGCTGTGAGGAAAGGAATATGACATTGAAGGAGGACTATTACATGGAAATAGATTATTCTATTTCATGGATAAAACTGTATTGCAGGCAATAAATTGTATAAAGACTTCTTGTAAGCTAGGTTATATTCTAGTGTTTATACAGGGAACAGGTTAAAAACAGTGGTCAAAGAGTTTGAATTCCTTGTGATAAAGGATATCAGCTGAACACAAAATCTATAAAATAATATGTAAAATACGTATTTAGCATTTCACAAACATGGGGTGGGGGATAAGGTGTGGAATAAATGTGGTAAAAAGCAGTCATAAATTTTGACTTCACAATTTCATCCTAAGCTTAATGTTTTTTTTAATTTGGCACTAGTTGAAGCAAAAATTACACTTTCAAATTTGTGTAACAGTTAAATATTCTGATCTTGTATTATCTTAATAGTGAGTAAACTGTAATATTCCTGTTTTGTGTGATACTGCGCTCTAAAGCTTCTCTTGTTGTACACATGCACACTCAAATGAACGTATGTCTGCCACTGCATTTCCTGTTGAGATCTCTGCTAACTAAAAGTGTAAGAGTTAACACTGTTCACAGTTATTTTAAAAAACTTGTCTTTTAAATGGAGAATAGTTCTAAGCCTGGACCTACCAAGAAGCAGTCAACAAGATAATGCTTTTGTGATAGCTACTTTATTTTGTGAAAGTATTTGCTAAAATTTATTTAAATATTTACTAGAAACTGTAATTGAACCTAAAATGCTAAAATAGTTCCAATATTTCAGTGCTGCAGTGAGATTATGGCATCAGACACAGAAACATCAAGTCAGCTGTTATTATATGAGGAACGTTTGGAAGACATGCGACAGGAGCTAGTACGGCAATATCAGGAACATCAGCAGGCAACAGAGTTATTGAGACAAGGGCACATGCAGCAAATGGAACGTCAAAAAGAAAATCAAGAGCATCTCCTAGCAGAGCTTGAGAGTCTTAAAGTGCAATTAGCTGAGGTAATACAGGGTTTGACTCAAAGAGTTAACATGGGTTGACAAGGAGACATATTTATTTATACTGTACCTCTATATATTGAGAGACATGCACATATTTACAGTTACTATTACAAAATTACATGCACACACACACATCTATTTGTGTGTGTGCATATACAAACACCTATATGCATATATGTATAAAAGGCATATTTCTTTAATCAAAGCTCAGTCAGTGATGGATCAATTTAGACTGCTGTCAACCTGGAGGAAGCCTGCAGTGCTGCACAGCAGCCAAAAGAGTGAGTGAGTGCAGATGCCATTGTAAACCATGCCACCTTCCACATATATGTCCCTGTATTTTATTTTTATGGGAGATGAAGTCCTCACTCACTGTTGGAATGAAACAAAATCTGTGGGGTTTGGTGGGAAACACCGCTGTTTCTTTGCCTTTTTAAATTCAACTTGCTGTCACTCTGCATCTATTCAAAGTCTATAGTAAGTATGCTAATGAAACTCATTAATTTATCTTAATAATTAAATCTTCAAAAATATTGTCATTTATAGACTTGTCTTCAAGGATTCCTTCCCTTGAAAGACAAACAGAATCCAGAAGAATCTGCCTTGCTCTGATTTAATTTCAACAATGTAACATTACAGAAATGCACATGGAAATAGTAATTAATGAACTCTCAAATTCTTTGATTTCACAGTGGAGTGGAGCTTTAGGTTCCTTCAGACCTTATCTAAAGGTTCAGAACAGACCTGGTTCTGTTCTGTTTAAGTTTGGGCTCAAGGAGCTGGGAAATCTAGAGCCAGCCACCTGTATCCTAGGTGTCTGTTTCTCCTAGCTGCTTCATAGGTGTATTTCTATCACTTATCCTGATAATCTTTCCTTTCAATGTATACATCCTTTTTCCTTTTACCTCTTTGACAATTTGCAGCTGCGTCTTTCATCAGAGGTTGCAAATTCCTGAAACTGAGGAAAAATGTTAAGTAGAACTTACGCTGCTGGCTTTTCTCCATTTTTTAATGCCAAGGATGGTTTATCCATAGAACCACATAGGAATGTATGCATTGCGTTTAAGCCACGAACACTTCTAGCTCTTCTGAAACAGAGCGTGTGTAGGCTTTTTATTAAAATTACTTACTTTATCTTTTTTCTTTCTGTAAAACACATACTATAGCATGTAATACTTAGAAATAAACCTTGTGATTTGTATTGTCACCACTGTGTTTCACAGAAAGCATACAAATTGCATGAAAATCTTAAAGAAAGTGTAAGATACCAAAAGTACTTATTAGCTGTATTCCATTCTAGAAATATTTCAGTGTCTTTGTAACCATTTAAAGAAGTGGACTGAAATTTTATTGTGCAAAATACGGAAAAAATTAGAAGTGACAGGACTTGCTAATACTCCGAAGCTTAAAAAATTGTGTGTGCCTCTATAACACTTCTTTCTTAGCGCATCTCAATGGAGAATGACAGCCTGGTTGCAGAGAGAGAGAGAATGCTTTTAGAAGAACTGGAATCATTAAAACAACATTCTGTACCCGGAAAAGAAAGGCTGTTTTGTGAGCTACAAAACAACAGCACACAAACAGAGGTAAATATGGACTTTGACTTTCTTGGCAGCTGTGGCATGTAAAAACAGTAAGATTAAGATTCCTTTTTGCAGCTACTCTTTTTATGTAATATACTTTCCTAAAAGATGTTGGTTATTGCTTCAACAGAGCAGGTTTAAGAATCAAGAAATGGTACTGGTAGACATAGTTTTTTACTTCAGGTAAGCAAAAGCTAGTCTAATAGCTATTTGCTCAAGTAAACTCACATTTTCATATTGCTATAGCAACACCCAACAGAAAGTAGATGGACTGTTTAATCATCATAACAAAGTTCTTTCTAATAGGACCTGACTTAGATTTCCTGGTTTGTTCTTATTTATGTTTTAGTTAATTTTTCCATGTAGGAAGTGTATTTCTTGATTTGTAATTTGATGCACAAGTTTTATTAATAAAACATAACTAATTGAGGTTTTAAATTTCATGTTCTACTGCATATAAGAAGAATATGTCGATTCTGGCATGACCAGGATTTCTGTCCTTTTTGTCTTCCCTCCCTCTGCAAAAACTTACTCAGAATGAAAATGAAAACCAAAATGATGTGAGAGAGCAGATCTTTGAGGATGAAGATGGAGGAAGAAAGCCTGATGAAACATCTTCAGCTCTTCTTTCTAAAGAAAGATGCTTAGAACAGTTAAGAAAACAAATGTTGAGAATCACGTTCTTGTTGCTAAATTAATAATATTTGTAAGCTTTATTCTGATGATGACATTTTTTATTCTAGATAACCATATTTCTAAGTTTATATACTTTAGATTAAACAATGTCTTATTTTTTATCAAGTCTAACAATGTAGTGGCATAGAGGATGAAACAAATCTTAACCTATTTTACTGTATCTTTCATATTACACACAAAGAATCATATACGTGATTTATACACATGTATTTGTATACCCGTTGCATATACATATATGAAATAAGTTTTAATATGTTTATATATAAAATACATAATTATTTTTATTCTATATAAAATAATATAATTATTGTATTTGAGAATACCTTTTGACTATTTGGTAACTTTTTTGATCTGTGTAGATCAAAACACAGATTTTGAACAATCTTTTTAATTGTTATTTTGAGAAAAGAGTTTATAATGAATACCAGGCAAATGTAGACCTCTGTTTTAAAAGAATAACTTGATAAAATACCAAGATAAAAGTACAAATATTAATAAATAGTTTGACTTCTTACATATTTTGTAAAAAGAACTGACTTTTACCACAAATGTGCTTTTAGTACTTAGGTATATGATGTGGGTTTTACTCTTATAAAAGAAATCTTTTTTTTTTCTTCTTTTTTTAAAAAAGAAATTTTACTGTGTCAACTGCAAATCTTTCCTGGTTACAAAGGTGTATAAGAGATAAAAAACACTTTGAAAGTAGGGGAAGATCAAAGGACTGATTAGTTTCTGTCCTGCAGGCGTGTTTTCCAGAAGGCTAATGAGAAACTCATGAAGATTCTTTTAGAAGTTGTGAAAACAACAGTGGCCATGGAGGAGACAATTGGTCGCCATGTTCTTGGGTTACTGGATCGGTCTGGGAAAGTCCAGCCTTCCAAATCAGCTGGATGGGACACAGAGACAGAGGAGTCAGTAAAACCCTGTATCCGTGTGGGATATGAAAAAGGTACTGTTTGTACAGTTTTCTGTTTCATAACAAGTAGCTTTCGCGTACTTACATTATATATTTAAATAACCTTAGTTTTGAAATTTTTAATTAATAAATTAAACTTTTTTAAAAAAATCTATTTTTCATTTGAATGCATATGACATCTCTGCTTAAGAGACAACATTTCAGGAGTTGTCTGGGTCATGCCCCAAACCAGTTATGACACATACCTAGGGTTCTGTTGTAAAGCCTGCAACAGAATGGGAAAGTGATTGAGGAATACAAAACTTAACAAGTTTTTGTTGAAGGAGGCGAAGAGAATGAAACATAGCTCCATGGCATCTTGCACCAACTTTACACCTTCCTCTGCACATATGGGGAATGGGAACTGGGTGTCAAAGGCTGTATCTCTACTAGTGCATTTAACGAACATAGGGATGTTGCTGGTCACTCTGGCCAGCTGATGTGGGACAGCCTGTATATATGCTTGTGAACTTTCTTAGCCGCCTAAGGAGGGTGGTTGCATGCAAACAGCCTTTCGGAAACAGTTCCAGGAACTTTCTAACTGCCAAGCCTTGCCCATCAGCTGTTTGGAGGAGTGCTAGTTGACGCAAGCCTAAAGGAGTATTTTAACGTTGTACTTAATTGCTTACCGTGTCTTAAGAAATCTCCCAGACTCTTTTTAATTTCCTGTGATTGTACTAGGGGAGCGTCCGTCCATTTCTCTTTTGGGTAAGAACAGATGCTCTGATGCTCTATCATATTGCCATTTAGGTACCCATGGTACAGAAGCCAGTGTAAGGATGTGTACATTCATCCTGGGTCTTACGGGGAGGCAATGTGCAACAGATCAGTTCAGACTAAAACACATTACACATCTGGTTTTGGCTGGAGTTTTAACTACTGTGAATGAGAAAAAGAACTGGAAGTCAAATACTACGTTTCATTATTAAAAAAGACTCTACCACAGAGTAATAATACAAATCATAAATGAAGATGAACTCTCATTCAAAATGTAGATTATTAAATATTGTTAATTCCCTCTTGGTTTAAAAATAGGTCACATTAAGCCTTGGGGGAAGTTAAGAAAGGATGTATGACTTGTAGCACAGTGACATCTCTCTCAGTTGGTTACTCAAAAGGTTATCTGTATGAAATGTACACAGCTACAGTCTAAGGATTCCTGACTTTTTCAAGCTAAAAGCACTCTTATGCCCATGTAGTACTGTTGTTTCATTAAAAAATCTCATAACTTTTGTTTTCTGCACATTTCACTATAATTAATTGTGAGGAAAATTATTTTTTGAAAACTCAGACTTTTGAGGGCTTTGCCTTTCCCCCAGATTTTAAATTGGAAAACTAAGCTGCTGACCTTAATTTTTGATACTTGTCCAGGAGACCTTAAAGATTGAGAACATCTGCTGCTGTAGTTGAAGGAATCTCTTCTTTCAAAATTGAGTATTCTTGTACTTTACTTTCGGGGTGGGAAATTAATAGAGTTTGCTTATATTAAAGCGGTTCAAAGCATCTTCAACCACTGGCAACTATTTTCCATGCAGTCTCCTAGCCAAACGGTAAAAGGAGCAATGACCAGGCTCAAAGTTTACCGGCACTTCCTTTTGTATTCTGAAGTAGTCTTAAATTTTGTGTAAACTGCATCTCAAATAAGTTTTCTATATTAAAACCAGCAGTTTATAAATTTTGTGTTCTCAGTGTTTAGTCAGAGGTGTGTAAAAAGCATTGGGGTTTTCACAACATACATTGCCCAAAGAAATAAAAATGCGTTCTGGTTAAGGCAGTGATCACAGGCCGTCACAGTTACATGTACCACAGTTACGTGGTATTACCTAGTGCATTCAGTGAACCTAGTTCATAGTTATATCATGCCAATCCACAGAACATTGCATTACATCTATGTAGAAAAACACAGTTAAGAGTAGCTTTATTTGGTATTTTAGGATGGGCATAATACAGACTTATGCCTAGCTTTCGTAATACTGCTGTCTAAACGCACAACAGGCGCTGTAATTGGAATGTATTGTTAACTTCCGGTGAAGTCTGGTGAAAGAGTACTCTCCTGAGTAGAACTATTCCGTTCTGCTAGTTGTGAAGGTTGACTGTTCTAGCTCTTGCATTTGCTATTAGTGTATTTTGAAGAGGCATGTAAGGATTCATTCTTTTGTAACAAGGCAGTTTGTTACTGTAATGCCCCCCCTTGGTATAGAGTGGTTCACATACCAGTTGTTTATTCTGGTATTCTTTTTTGCATCTTTACTTACGTTCAAAAATAGTTATGAAAGGAAGAAGAAAAGAGTGAGGATTAGAGAACACCCAAGCTTACAGTGGCTATAATGGGTGAATGTATAGTTTGTAATGTATCCCTGAGGTTGTATTCACAGTTGTTCTTTTTTTTTTTTTCTTTCAAAAATGATATAACAGCATCCTTGCTGTGTACATAGTTCTGTCAAGGCAGTCAGACAGCCCTAGTAGTAGTGAGAGTGTTTCATCAGCTGAAGTATCTGATCCATCTTCAAATGGAATTAGATGGCAAATTCTGTTAGTGTTTTCAGCAACAGGACTGTTGTTATTCATTTCCTATACTTCCACTGAATGGCCTGAGAGGACATAAGCTTTTAAAATTTTTTCCCCATTGTTTTCTGGAAGAAGTGGGTAGACACTACTTTTATATTTTAACCTGTGCGTGTTATTGTATTTTCTAACACCTAGCCAAACAAATCTTCCTTTTTAATTACTTAGGAAATTTGTAGCAATAAATTTTTACCGATAAAAATCTAATAATAAAATTAAAACATAATGTGTTTAATAAAGTGAATTCTCGCTGACTTTCTGAATGTAACCCATATTTATTGACAAGCAAAATTCAGCATACTGTTTTTGCTGAGTTTCAGCATTTTAAAAAGCTGAATCATTAAGGTCACATACTTACAACCACAAACTGATTTATAGACCATATAGAAGTTTATCTGGGACCTTGCTGAGGTTATTGGCTAGCACAGGATTTTATTTCTAGCAGAGCAAATAAAGTTCAAATGTCAGTCATAAAACATATCATTGGAAGCGAACAGCATGTGTGCAAAGCAATCCAGTGAGTTAACTAAATCTGGAGATTCGGCCGGAAATCATCATGACAGAGCCAGCAGGCTTTGCTGTTCTCCTCCCTCAGATGTTGTACCTGGGGTAGAGGGACTGCAGTAATGCAGGTTGCTCTGGACAATCCTGTGCAGTTAATGGCATTGCCTGAATGTTGCACTGTCTTACCTACTTTTTGAGCTCCTTGTTTTTGAACAGTGTACCAGAAACAAGGTAGTAAATAGCTTTATACACTGTACCACCATAATTTTGTTTTCAACTTGTAACCTCTAATCTTAATTCCTCGGTGAAATCCCAGGAGTAAACTGAGATACTAGCTCTACATGATGCAAAGTATATATTTCATAAATGTCAATTGACAGCTCACAAACAATTTCTGTACCTGAAGCTTCTGAGTAAGGACTGCATAATTAAGCACTTTTCTTAAGGCTTTGTGGGCCATAACATCTGACATGCTGAACTGCAAGCTTTGTGGCAAAAGAAACAATATGAACCTTTGTTGTTCGGGTTTTTTGTTACAAGGAGAGAGTTTACACAAGAAGACATTTTATTTGGGCTAGTTATATTCTATTTATTATTTTGTGTCAACTGAAAAAAAATAGGGGGACAGACAATTTGGTTTTGTTTCTGTTGGGGTGAGGGATTGAACAGCAGTATAAGGATTAGTAAAATGGGGTTTAGGCATTCAACTGCCAGGGGCAGTTAGTCAAACTTGACAACATTTCTATTTCTTGCTTCCACCACTGAAAATCTTCTGGAAAGATGCTGTACGAAGACGCTGTGTACTAAGACCTTTTCAGGGGAAAAAGATACGGAGATTTTTACTTTGCAGTTAAGACGACATTTAATGTGAACTCTTATTCCTAAGTGCAACTTTATAAAAATTATAATATGGGCATCTATATTTATCATTTGCCATTGATTTTTCTATTTGAGTTGCCAACCCTACAGTATAAGCAGAATTATTACAGGTTTGGTGTGCATTTGATATTTTCTGGTTTTCCTTTTTTATCTTTGCAAGTAGTGAAGTTTCTATGTCCCAAATTATACTTTAGGTGACAGCTCTCTTTTTCTTTCCTAATTTTTTATAGTTATATTTCAGGTAAATTACAATGTTTTGTTCTGAGAATTTCCATATAACAAAATTAGATTTTAACATTGATTTATTTTATTTTTATCCAGAATAAATGGAAGGAAATTACAAAAGAACTGACATAAGCAAAACAGGAGTTTAAGATCTTGTCATTAGTTCTTGGAGGCCAAAGTGTACTGCTGTGGTCACTGGCAAGAAGAAGTAATAATATTAGTGATACTATTAATGTAAGAGATATATTCCGGACCTGGCTTTTAAAAGATTACATTCTGAGCAGGGATCAATATTTTTAAGTTTTTCTCTAAAAGTTTACAGTCAGAAGTTCAGCTGATTTTGCAACAGACTGAACATTTGTCCAGTTATTTTTTATATGTTTATTTTTGTATTTGATACACAGTCATCATTGCACAATTCAGCTGTACCTCTCAAGCAAATAATTTACTAAAATATAAGGGTTATAGGACATGAATTATGGGTTACGCCTGAGAAGGAAAACAGGAACATTACATAAATAATTTGTACTCCATCAAGAAAGAATTAGATTGTGCAATAACTAATATGTCGTTGTTATATCTTGTTTATAGCTGTGCTAGTGTGATAAGGGCTTTTATTTTGTGAGATCTCTGAAGCTAAGCAGGGTCTTAGGTGGTCAGTACTTAAGATGGGTGGCCTCCAAAGAGCATGAGGTGCTGCAGTAAGTGTGTCGGTGGCTCAGTAGGGAATATGTTTTCCTTCGACTCGGTCTTTAACCAATATTTTGGCACAGCATTTGGAAATACTTCCACTGCTGGATGGCCATCTTAAATGAAGGTCCTTTCTATTCTGAAGGTATTAAAACTTCTGCATTACTATTGATATTTTGAGACACCCAGAGTCAACCCAAATTGGGTGGTGAGAAATCAGAAAGCTATTGAATAAAAAATATGAAATTGCTCATTTTGCAGCCTTCCTTTCACTCCAGGAGGATGGAATATTAGGATGTTATAGGAAAGCCTTTATGCCATAGAAACCTGTTGCAAATATTTAGTGTGCTGGCAGAAAATGACTGCCAGGGACTGCTAGGGTGACTTCACTACAGTAGTTTGTGACTGAAGTTCCAAAGTGCAGTACTCGAAAGTGCTGTTAATCCTGTGTAGATAAAAGGTGCCATGTGAATGTATATTCTATTCATCTGGGGTTTTGTCCCATTCATGCATATAGTGTGCTTCTGTTTTTTCCCTTTGGAGTGTGAAAAGAGCTTGTAACATTTTATCCCACATACCTAAAAGGAGATATGAAACAGTAATGATATAACTAGAAGAAAAAAAATTACTAAATGCATCTGCATTTTAAAAAATTCAGCAATTATATGATAGAATTAAACAAAACAAAACCTTTCTAAATTAAAATCGTTTGTTGTATGTGGGTTATATATAGAGCTGCATCCATAGTGAAATAAATGTGTAGATATTATTATCAGAATGTTTGCAGGTATAAAGGTGTAGTAAGTAAACTAGGTGGTTAATCATGCTGCAACTTGTTAAAAAAAAATAAAACATGAAAACTAGGAGTCTGACTTTCTTGCTAGGTTCAAACAACACCAACGGAGGACTTGTATTTCCAATGTTATTTGCATGCCTGGCTAAGAGGCAAGAGGAAGTGTAAGGAAATTGT
Source organism: Phaethon lepturus (assembly GCF_000687285.1). Classification (NCBI taxonomy): domain Eukaryota; kingdom Metazoa; phylum Chordata; class Aves; order Phaethontiformes; family Phaethontidae; genus Phaethon; species Phaethon lepturus. Next base: position 58,709 of record NW_010516973.1, on the reverse strand, counting down.
ATCCAACAAGAGTACTAACTACATTTTTAAAGGCAATTTGTAAAATTGACCTACTATAATTTCATTTCAATTTCTGTAACTAAACAAACTGTTCCAGTTCGGCAGTCACAATTCATGGAGTAACCAGGAACTTAAATTCAAAGATAAACCCATTATTGCGACTTCATTGCTAAACAGACATTGGCTGTTCTTAACTTATTTAGTCATACTGTTTTTTCCCCAAAATAAGGTATTTTTTTGAGAAAACCTTAACCAAAACCAACATCTATTTGTTTAAAAACCACACCAAAACATTTAATTTATTTTAAATATATTTCAGAAATATACTTAATTGAAATAAACTGTCATTTTAAAAAACTTTCCACAATAGCATTTATTTCTGACATTTCAAATCTAACGGCTTAATGACATAACACTTCATTTTTAAATGTGGATCAACAATAGTTATCTACCATAGTTATCTATCATGATGTACTACTGTATTGCTATTTCATACTGAAAGTGTGATTTTAAAACATCTCAGGAGTTTGCTGTCACTTGTCTTGCTTGAATACTGCCCTGAATTCTAAACATGGCAAATTTACTGTTTTCTAGATGAATTGCTATCAATTTAATACCGTGGGCAAACTTTGTGTCTCCTGCTTTTCAGACAGAATGGATAATGCCCTTACCCTGAACCAGACCTCAGGAAGATTGAGGAGTAGGCAGGTGCCAGGTGGCCCATCAGTAGGGACAGCTGCAGTCCCCCTGCACTGTACTAGATTTGTTCAGCTACCCATTTTCATCACTTTTCAGTTCACTAATAGTAATGTTGAATTTTGATGTTCTGTATTCTGGTCTGTTTGTCCTGAGAAGTTGTCTGAATTATGTGTGTGTCCTTCCTTTCACTCGCTTGAGTCTGTGCGTTTGAATCACTAACTTGAACAGTTTTGTGTTAATGCACACTAACGTTAGCTGGGCGTTGTTAGTGACTGACAGTGACTGTCTGGTTTGTTTTCTTTTAGCTGGTTGTATTTTAAAGACAATCTTGCAAGTCATTATTGCAAGTTATTCAAAGAAGTAAGGGTTACTGATAGTCACAAAGTTTTGAAGATGAGCCTCAGAGCCCAAAAGCATACTCAAAAGGACATCTAAAATATTCTCTG
>NW_010516973.1:35052-57533 GCF_000687285.1 Phaethon lepturus | reverse complement strand
TCTTTCCCTTCTGCTTGTTTTTAGTTAACACGTTGTGTATCTTGTTTGTGTAAGTTTTAGTATGCAATATTTCCCTTTCTGTGTTTGTGACCAATAGAAATATTTTAATTATTTTATGACTTGTCTTTCTAATCATAACTCAGATGTAGATTTTTTCATGTTTTGAAGTGCTAAGCGTCTGTGTGAAAAGGTAACTATTGTTTTTCCAGAGTGCTGTTCCTCATATCATAGTAATAGTATGGGAGATGATGATATTAACATGTGGTCAGGAGCAACGGATGAAGGACTACTGAGCCAACATCTTGCAGAAAGTGGAGTGGAAATAGATCCTGAAAATGAAGAACTCATTCTGAATATTAGTTCTCGACTACAGGCGGCTGTTGAAAAGCTTCTGGAAGCTATCAGTGAAACTTCAAATCAGGTAGGGCGATCTAACAGTGAAGTATTTTGAATTTTGTGTCTCAATTATTTTTTTTCTTTATTTTTCTGATGAATGTGTTTTTATAAGCTTAAAACCTGTAGGCTCATTTTGAAAGCTGAAATAATACTTCAGGCGCTTACACCCAAAAAAGCCTTCTGCAAACCTGACATTACTGATGAATTTAGATTCATGTTAGAAATCTGCTTTGTACTGCAGAGGAAGTCAGAATTTGGGCATGTTCATCAATCTTTCATTGCTCATATGGGTCATTGGCATTATGCTGCAATCCAGAGATGAGACAGGAGGTGTCAGGGCACATTCAGCTGGCTCTTGTGACGAGGGAGGATTAAGGGGAACTGTACCCAGTTCTCCTGACAAACATTTTAGGCAATTGACTGGCCAAAAAGGTGGAGCTCTCCTACTGTCTCTTGCAGCTATCATTTCAACATGGCCAGTTAAGCCCATATTCACCTTGCTATCAGAAAAGGGTGTCTGTACTGCAGCAATCCCGCATTTATGAGGTATGTGATTCACAAACGGTCTCCAAAAAAGAGGCAGTGTATAAGTACTCCTTTCTGTTTGCTGTCAGGGTGCTTTGCATGATAGGATGTTAGTTGCTCTCTGGAGTACTTCACCATTAATTGAAATGGGAGCTATATACATAGTGCAGTTCAAATCACAGTGCTTAAATTGTGTGCTTTACTTTTAGATGATGTACATCTCTATTTGAAAGTATCTAAGTAAATACTCTGTGTCTCACTGTAACTTTTTAAGTCAGTCTCTCTGGAAGAACTCGGTGTTTAGTCTCAGCTCTTTAATCTGAGACTAGAATTCAAAGGATACAGTGTGTTTTATGCTACACCCATCTGTTAGTTAACCTAGTAATGATACTACCTAAAAAGTCATTGCTTTCTTGTCTCTTGGTGTAAAATGTGTAAATCATAACTACTGGAAATGAAGGGGAAAAAAAACTGTGATGATGATTGTAATGTGAAAATTCAGTTGTCTAGTACTTTAAAAGTTTTAAGCATTTAAGTATTTGTTGCTTTTGAAAAATACTTTACAAATTAAGTTGATACTCTTTTCTTCTAAAAGGATAAAAACTAGTTAAAAGTAATTTAAGTACAAACTCAGCAAACCCCTTTCTGGCTTACTAAAGTAAGTAGTCTGGTGGATCTTGTAAATCAGTTTCTGCATGGCATTTATTTGCAAACTCATTCTGCAACAGCTCTCTTCTGTTTAAGCATGAGTTAAAAATAGATGTTTAGCTTTTTGAGATAATTTTTCAGCTTAAGGCCTAGCATTACATAACAACGAAAAAGGATATGCAGGTACTCCAATATATGGAGTTCTTAAAAAAAAAAAAATGTAGTTAGGCATTTGTAGGAAATCTTGCATTTAAAGAGCAAATGATACAGATGAAGAAAAACACCAAAGTTTTACAGTAATTCAGAATTCATGCTGCAATTCTAAAAGTATTGTCAATTATTTATTCCACTCCACTCGGTGCTTCTTTTTTTCTGAACATTTTGCTGCTGATCTTTAAATGCAGTAGTTTTATACGAAGTCCTAAATTATTTTATTTTTGTGACTGATATTTTTTACAGTAAGTATTTACTTTTCATGATACCAATGAAAGTAGCCAGTACATTCTAAGCAGCTTATTTTTATTTATTTTCAATTGATCAGGAAAGTTTATTTTAACTTCATAGCTTTGTAGCTGAGACCTTGTCAATACCAGTAACATAGTTATGTTTTGGCTCAAACACATACACACGTTTTTTTCATTAATATGAATTATACAAATACGGATTTATCCCTTATGATCATATCTGTTTTTTTAAAAAAATGTTAGTAAAATGTTAATCTGTTTACACATTTTCCCACAATATTAAGACTAAGTATTGACATCTTTTCTGGCTGTTCTGCAGAGGTACTTTTGCAAGTTTTCAAGCTTGTCTGCTTTGCAATGTCTGTTGTGTGCTTACTGGATTATATACTGTTCCTGTATGTACCAAAGGTTTGTAGGTGACTTGACAATTATTTTTAAATAGTCAGAAACTGAATACTTTATAAAATATTGCAGAGTAGATAAAATAATCTAAAAGTAATTACAGGTAGAAAATATTTTTAACCTTTGCTCTTAATCAGTTTTGTTGTGCATACAGACATGTATCCATCTCTTAAAATAAACTTAAAAGAGTGAGAGAAACCTGGCAAAATCTTCAAAGTAACTATTTGAGACCTGTCTGAACACACACTTTCAGACCTGAAGTGCAGTTTGAATCTTTTCAGGCAAGGCATGTTGTGGGTGTATTAATTCAAATTCCACCTGCTGGTGTTATGTATAGGTAAATAAGTCAGGCCACTCCCCTGCAGTCTTTCAGTTGGGAGATACTAACAGGAAGCCTTTAAACTAGCAGAGTTTGAAGAAAGTTCCTCCTGTTGAATTAACTCCAAGAGCAAGAATGAGGGCAAATAATGACATACCTGTATTTCTCTTTCATTTGCCGTAGTGGAGATGGAGAATCATTTTTAGTTTCTGTTCTGCTAGCTTGCTTGCCTGCTGCAATGTACCTGTGCAGGTAAAATAAAATTATGCTTCCTTGCCTTGGGAATTACCTACCAGCTGCTATTGGAAGATTTCTGTGGCTTTTTCATGTGAAACTTCTCTAAGAAGGATTTTTAGGAGTGACTACATGAAGTTTTCCTGCACTTCTCCCTATTTTGGATTACTCAGCTCCTGAATTACTCTGCTTGAGAATGTGATCTGAGGCTTCCTGGTGATTCTGAGTAGGTTTTTCACCAACAGTGCTGATACATGTCTTCCGGTTGTTAAATGTACATGTTCTGTTACGAATGCCTGTTAGAAATTTCTAAAACCAGCATAGCTAGTGCAAAATACCTATGTGACAGTTGAGAAGACAGCAACAGCAACATTTTTTGGAATGGATTCTTACCGCACCTACTGGGCGTCTAATCTGTTTAGTAGTTTGTGGACTGAAGGCCAAGAAGAAGATACATATGAGGTTGAATCTCGTGTGCCTTTACCATATCCTTTTCCTTTCGCTGAACACTTGGATAAGAATAATTCTGTAGTTGTAAATACTTCAATTTTTCACTTCAGCCATAAAAAGAACGGGCACATTTTAAAAGTTGTCTCTAAGATCTCCTTGCCTACACCTCCCTATTCAGTAAGTATAAAAGTTTTAAAAAGAAATTGTCTTTTAAACAAGCTTAAATAGAAGAGAACGCAGTGAAAAATTATATAAACTTGTCTCTCGTTAAAGTTATTCTGTACTGCTGACAGGCTTTTTTCCTAGACAGTTTGTAATGGGCAATGAAAAAGCTTTAATTATACAATTCTCTCGGTTCATTTCTAACAAAAGAAATGTAGCAGACACAGAGATATATTGAATTACAGAGATTTGCAATCTTTTTTTAAAGCACTTCAGAGTTACGTATCACATTACATTTTTCTCACTGTGAATAATTTACGTTGGGAGGGGAGGCTGCAGTCAGTTAAAATTGTTCCTTTATAGCTTTCATGCAGTGACTAGTAACATTAGCACAAGCTTGCTAATGGCTTCCAGTTGTTCTGTGAAGAAATTTTTGTTCTTGAAAAATCATGTTCGTGTTTCTGCTTCTTTTTGGGTTTGCCCTCTGATATTTTTAATAATACCTTGAGTTGTTATTGCTGAAAAGAGCTGGAGAATAATTTTTATTCTGAGTTTTAGCTGGAGTATTTGATGCATTTGAGTAAGCCATTTTTATGGTTGTCTATGTACAGTAAAGCTATCATGTTTCCCTTTTATGTGAGATGGGTCTTTCATTATGCACTTCTAAATGTAAGACTGAAGTAAGAATACTCCCTGGTTTTTAAAGTATCTCAAACCAGTACAGATACTCAGTTGCAGTATTTATACCTTCCTTTAACTCCTGTCAGAATAAATAGTTCACGATAATGATGTCCATCTAAAAAGGAATGCTGTAGAAAAGAAATCAAGCATACAAATTCAGTGTATTATAAAAGAGAATGTATTGATTATTCAGACATTCTTTTCAAAGGGTAATTTTATTTATAAGTGGGTCATTTTGTCTACAATGTTCTATGAAATGTTCCTAACCCATTTTTTCTGAGATTTTAGAGCAAGCTAATCATGCCCATGAACTTAGCTGGAGATGGTGAGAAAGCTTTTTATTTTTGAAGAAATTGAGAGAAAGAATATGTTCATAGAAACTAGCAAAGCCAGAGATGTTACTATCTTACACATAGCTGCCTATATCCATAGCATTAAAGATGCAAAGGAAAGAAAAAAAGGAGAGGAGCAGGAAATACGTGTTATTTCTTTTTCTGAAGTTATTCAAAGTAAGTTAGCTTATTTTGAGTACAGGCTACACTAGGAACTCATGCCTGGTTCAGCTTTGACAATTTGTATTTGTGTCCCTCAAAGACGTGAGTGTAGGCTGTAAATGTTAACAGTTGAGAAGTAGAAATCTTCTTGGTAATTGACTCTAGTTTGCTGTTATCTTAGATAAACATTGTGTGTAATCAAAACTTCTAACATTAGACTAATGTTCCTTCTTTAGTATTTTGCTTTTCTAATTCTCATTTTAATTATTTCTGCAATTATCACTTTGGATATGTCTAATCTGAGCAGTAAGGATACAATTTTATGCATTTCAGTCCTATTTTCCAGTAGTTCAGGTTAGTGATGTACAATCTGTGCACTACATTGGTGGTCGTACACATTAAATATTAACCCATCAGACAAGCAGTTAGGTGGACACAGTTGGAAGAAGCACTCCTTTACTGCCTTGTTGGTTGAAAAGTGTGGTGCATTCAAAATTCATGTTTTCCTGGTGTTCTCATTTATCTTCATCTTGAGGAGAGAAGTGAAACACCACTTGTGTCAATTTATATCGAAACTTCTGCCAATTTTATGCAATGTTTTCTAGCCATTCTAAGTATATAGCTTACTCATATTTAGTACAAAATTCATATGTAAATAAAGGTGAATCTAGTGTAAACTCATAAACCAGGAATTACCAGAACAAAGACACGGATTTAGCCAGGTGGCTTATTGAGTTCACTGTGCTGACAAGGCCTATTTGCTTAGATTTTTGCACTGAGTCAGTCTTCCTATTGTAGTCTGCGAATGTGCGTTCAGTAAAGATCTCACCAAATGTCCAGTGAAGTTACGTGAGACTTCTCATCACACTGTAAAGCAACTGTTAATTAAATAGGAATTATAGAATAGTTCTTTATCAGAAAACCTTTGGTTTATCGAACTTCTGTAATTTCTTCCCGTGGTAGCTTGAACATGCTAAAATTACTCAGACAGAACTCATACGAGAGTCCTTCAAAAAGCAACAAGAGGCTACAGAATTTATCAAGTATCAGGAAGAACTACAAGAACGTCTTAATGAAGAAACCAAAGCCAGAGAGCAGTTGGCTTTGGAGCTTAGTAAAGCTGAAGGTGAGTAGCTGCTTTGATGGATTGTTGAACTTTGCACTCACTTGCCTATTAACTGGATAAAGAAATTGCAATTTGGATCAATTTCTCTGCAAATTTTAGAATATTATCAGCCTTCTGGATAGTTATGGACAAGATGACCCCCAGAGGTCCCTTCCAACATTAACCACTCTGTGATGTTGTTTCCCAACTTTGTCTCATTTATTATTGTCTGACTTATTAAAAATAATAGGATGGATATGTGTTATTATCCTCAAAATTAATTTATTTCATCATAACATGTCTCTTTGTGCAGACAAGCTTAAATATTAACAACTTAGAATCATAGAATCATAAATAGTTGAGGCTGGAAGACACCTCTGGAGATCATCTATTCCAACACCCTGCTCAAAGCAGAGCAGGTTGCCCGTGACTGTGTCCAGTCAAGTTTTGAATGTCCACAGCCTCTCTGGGAAGCCTGTTGCAGTATTTGACCACTGTCAAAGAGGGGAAGCAAAAAAAAAAAACACCAACCCACCTAGATTTCTTTTTTACTACGTTGAAATGCAGTTTTCCTATATTTCAGTTTATACCTGCTGCCTCTTGAGCTTGACTTTGTTCCACACAAACATAGATAAAAACATAGAACCTTCACTCTGAATTTGATGTTATGATGGTGATATGTTTCAATTTGCACTCTGTTTGAAGTGATCTTTTAAAGTGTATTTGCAACTGCATTAAGGAAGCAATTAAAAATTGTAGGGTGTTACAACAGGGGAAATCTAATAATTTTCTGACATCAGGAAAATATGTTCAAATCTGACAGATGCTTAATTTGTTCTTTAGAAGTAGCTTAATTGTTTCGATAGTGTTTTGTTTTCACCCAGCATTTCTACTGTTATCTGTTTGTAATTAGCATCTGGAAAAGATGCAAAAAACACCTACCCCTTAGGTAGGATCTCTGTAGAAGTAAACAGAAATATATTTTGGTTAGTTCTGAAGCTCAGCAGATTTCTCTGTTTCAAAGTGGGAGCATAGACTTAGTTTCATAGCCAAATGTTATTCCTGGAGAATGCTACCCTGCCAGCCTTCCTCTTCTTTTTACATAGATAATCCAACATGGGTTTACACACTATTAATAGCTGGGACATGCAAAACCTGAAAAGAAGTGCAGGTTTCGAAGCCATGTGTCTAAAATGTGGTGTGAGGCACAGTTGGTAGCCTGCCAGTTCATACAGCATAAATGTTGTGTGTCATCAGCAGCAGTACTGGCTGCAGCATTTCAGTAGCTTTAGCAAAACTAGAAAGAAGGAAAATTGACTTCAGAGGGGATATTTTCAAATCTGAAACAGGTATTATTCCTTTTTATAATATTAAATTAAGAGTAAAAAAAACTTTTATGGAACACATCTTAACATGCAAAAAAGGTGAAATCTTCCACCAAAATATAGATGACGTAAGAATTAATATTCTTGTATACACGGAGTTACAAAACTGTTCCATATTGATGGATTTCAGAACGTAGGCCGCTTTTATGTCTGTTGCTGTTTTCCTTGGAGGATAATATTTTTGTTTTGATAGAATTTTTATCACAAATCTTCAGTAATAAAGTAAAATAGACGAATACATTACGACAAAGAGAGGTTAGTGTTAAGTTTTCTTTGAAAGTAGGAATCTGTCATTATAACAGAGTTGTCTGCATAGTTTTAATCTTATGAGTAACATTTTTAAAAAATAACACTAGAGAATAATTTTTTTTATTTGAAGATTTTTATTATGAACTTATCTCTGTTGCTTTGCCTTCTGAGTCTGTATTTTTTGGCTTAGACAGGTTCTCCACTAAGAACGGCGAGGTTGCCTTTTCATTTACAAAAAATACATTTCCGTTTGTGCAGGACTCCACTGCAAATAGTGCATGCATAATTATATTTGAAGATGACATCCCACAGAACTAGACCTGCTTATTATGCATTTTTATTTTCATATTTTCATTATTATTTTTATCCTATTACCACTAGACAAGCAAAAAATTCTAAAATTAACTAGTTTTTTTCCTTGAGCAATGCACTTCTGTTATAAAGTTTGCTTGTGCAAACAAACTAATAGCAGTAAAGAAACTGCAAACTCTTACTAGATGCCAGTTTGTAGATAATGGGATTGCCCATATGTAAATGAAGTCAAAATTTACCTGTAAAATATTATTAAATGCTTGAAATATTCTAGCAGAGCCTGCTTTGGAGATATAACAGATGAGTCAAGTATGTATTTTTTGCTAGCAAAGAAAATATATTAAACACAAAAATCTAGTGAGAGCTATGAAGTTGTGTTTTGCACTCTTAGGATTTTATCTGATAATGTTTTATTTGGGGAAAAAAAACTTGGAAGCATATAAAGCGGAAACAATCTTCAAAAAAATTTTACCTGGAATGTAATTTTAATCAGAGCAATAGCAGTGTCAGTTCATAATACTTGGCAGACTGGCTGTGTTAATTTTGTTCCTGAACACTTCTGGAATATGAGAGACAGAATTTGATGTTAGTTTTAGCCTTTGATAGATATATTGTGCAGTTGAGTTTTTAAGTTAGCTGCAGTTTTATGTCACATGTAGAGAATTAATTCAGTTCAGTCTTTTGCAGGAATTCAGCTAATTTGTCCCTTTTATTGCTTTAATGCTTTATAACTCCTAAATTAATTAAATCTTTTTTCATCCTTTTTTTCTGTGAACTTCTGAAATTAATGCACTTCTAAATGACAGGCACCTTTTTTTTTGGTGTTAATGTAACAAAACAAAAATACCGTAGAACTCTTTATTTAATTTCTGCTGCTCATTGAACTGAGTTGTGAGCATACTCTGACAAAGGCAACCTACATTGTCTTATCAAATTCCTTAGATAGGTATGCAGAACAATGTCTTAGCTCATTGTAGATCTCATGGTACTCTTGTCTCCTCTTGAGATAAAATCTGTCATTTTTGATCATTTCTTTCTTATCACAAAAACTGCTGTGACTGAGACATTTTCAAACCTCTAGTGTTTTAGTGGTGTCAGATATGACTTATCTAACGTGATAGAAAAGCTAATACCAGTTTGTTCATTGAACTCTGACAGCTTTCATTACATCTCTTAAAAAAAAAAGGAGGAGGGGAATAAGACAGGAGTAAATACCCAAACACATGATCTTAGCAGACATTTTCTTTGTTGTTCATACCTTTTCAGTGGGTGTGTGTACTCCATTTAACCTGGGAATACCCTCTCAACTTCCAGTCTGTTAAGTACTCATCGTGAACTGTGTCTGATACAGTGGGAATAACTACTAGAATTTGTATTGTCTCAAATTTTTGAAATGCTGTTCATGATGTTTCTAGTTTAGTATTTTTTGTTTCAACATCCAGTCCCTCTATGCAGATATGTTCTGTGAATCCAGGTCTGGAAGAAAAGACTGGTCAGCAGTACATGATTGATATGCATGAAGACCAGACCTGTGTTTCTCAGACTGTATATGCAAAGACCACTGTTACTTGATTTCCTTCTTGACAGCTTTTCTCTGATACGGAACTAAGTGCTCACAGAGGTTTTACCTTGTCTACATTGATAACAAATGGGAACATCTTTAATTTTCCCATATTCTCAAGCCAGCGTAAAATCCATTTTATACTGGCTCAAGACTGTAGATTTATACTGAAAAAGTACTTCCATATTGAAAATAGTGTGATAGTGAAAAAATACTACTTAGATTCTGTTGGTTTAGTAAGAAGAAACTGGTGAGATAGGTGTGTATGTCCAACTGAGGAAGTTTAGACTTCGTATGACTGATGTCCTGTCTGTCTTCTGGAGCCATCGATACCATGCATGACAGAACACACCTTACCATGGAAATTTGGGATACCTGTTCAGTAGCTTCTGTCATTCACTAAAAATGCCTTTTGTGTTCTGTGGTTAGATGTTTCTGAAAGGACTGATGTGAATCTTCTGAAGCCAGTACCATTACAGGAGCTCAGTTTAGTTTGTACAGCCCTAGGTAATTCACTGTTTTTTTCCAAAGTCTTTAGATTTGTGCCCACTTCTGCATCATTCCAAGCAGGTGACATTTCTTACAGCTGTAATATCATTCATAAAGCTAAACTAGAGCTCCTGCTCAGATTCCTATATAAACTACTTCACTATGAAGCAATTTTTAAAAGCATAGAAGACACATTCTCAAGGTAGTGTCCCAAATTCACTCTGAAAATGATCATTAATCGTTCTGTGCTACTTCAAAAATTGCATATAAATAGTAAAAAAATGAAATTGTTTCTTAGATGTCAGCTGTTACAAGGCTTTTGGGAGTGATTCAGGTGCTAAACATGGACACCTATGGCCAGTTTTGGTGCTTTGTGGTGTTGGAGGCATCTGTATGATACCTGACCTACAGGAGACACATGATCTTACAGAAACTGTGATTTGAGGTCAGACAAATATCTTGAGGAACCTAAAATGACACCTGGCACCTGAACGTATTTGAAATGTGTTATTTCTCCTGTGTTTATCACACACTTATTTTTCCTTGGCTTAGGAATTCCTGTTTGTTCCAGAGATCTTGCTCTGAGAAAAAATTAAGAATGATATTTGGTCTTCTGCTATCCTTCCTATAATTTTTTCATCATGGAAGAATAGCAAGGACAGGAACTAGAAGTTGTCAGATGATGAATATCTAACATGCATGTGCATTCTTGTGAGAATACTATAGTGACTTTACCATGCAAAAAAATCAGGTTGTTCCTTATTGTCTTATTAAAACTGCCCCAAAATTGATGTTCTACAGGACTCATTGATGGTTATGCAGATGAAAAAGCGTTTCTGGAAAAACAACTCCAGGAAAAAATAGATGTAATTGACCATCTTGAGCAAGAACTACTGTGTACAGGTAACAAATTACAGGAGTTAGAGGCGGAACAGCAGCAGATCCAGGAAGAAAAGGAGTTACTGTCCAGGCAGAAGGATGCCATGAGAGCAGATGCGGGGCCAGTAGAGCAACGTATGTATTCCTCACAACCTTTCTATGAGATTTTCTTATAAATAATAAGTAAACTTGGTGAAGGTTTTTTCCCCCCATCTTTGTCATCATTAATAAAAATGTGATAGGGCGAACTGATATTTTCATACTTGATGCCTAATGTTAGCATGATAGCTTTTCTTGATATTTGAACAAAAAATGACTGAATTTTTAGAAGTGTTGAGCAATCACAATTGTTCTTTAAGCTTGCAAAAGCTTGATACATCTGAAAATCTGCTTTTATTTATTTTACTGATGGAGATGGAATATCCCCAAGTTAGCACCTGTGGATAAAAATACTGGTCTAAATACTTTCCAAACAGACTTTTAGAGGGTCTAACAAGCATACCTACCAGAGCATGACTGAACTACACATGATGGCCATACTTATTTTAGACACAGAAGATAGACGTTTCTAACAAATTCCTCTTTGGGGGAAGAATGGCACAAAAGTTGCATGATAAGGAAAGCCCCATTATATATCAGTAACGAAAGCTTTCAGCACGGATGGTGAAAATTCCAGATACATACCATGTCAAATGTAATCTAACTGCTTACTCAAAAAAAGCATTTCCTTCATGAAGTAAATGTGTCTTTTAATTCTTCCTTAAACTAATAACTTTAGTTAATATTTTATGTTTGAGATGGGAAAAAAATTAGAACAGTGCTGTTGAAGGAGTACTGATCTTTCAAGGATTGCAGTGCTTGCATTGTAAGTAGCAGAGTGAAATCAGCTTTTTATTTAATTTCTGAAAGTTTATGGCAAATTATAATGTTGCTGTTTTTATAAATTACACATCTCAGTGTGTATTTGCAATTTATGTAACAATGAAATTTTAAGAACAACCTGTTGCTTCCTACTTTATAGTAAAGATGTTCCATGTCTATGACTCCAGTTTAGTTATTTGTTATATGTTTCAGGTTTCCAAGTAGTTTAAATTTATTTTCATGTACAACAACTGTAAGGATAAACAATTCTGTAAATATGTGTAGGCACTTAATATCATGCATACCAGAATAACTTACCACATTCCCTAAGTTATCTCAGCAACTTTGTCATTAAATGCCACATCTATCTTTGGCTTCATTTTCTCTTACATTGTTGCACCACAAGAAAACTATAGCTGGCATGTGAATTACTTTGCTTCTTTTTTTTGTTTTCTTTCTCTCTCTATTCTCCTAGGCCTAGTAGATGCTGCAGTCGATGCAGCTTCCCAAGCAGGTGTGTTTGTATGTTGCATGGCCAATCTGTAATTGGGTGGAAGACTTAAACGTACTGACATTGTTAATCAGGATTATTGGGCTTTTGGCTTACTGACATTACTTGTAATTCTTACTGGCCTGCAGCTTTGGTGTTGTATTTCATACTCAGTTCTACACTTCACTAACAACATTTCTTATAATTTCTAAGCATAATAAGCAAATTCATGAATAACCATCATCTTATTCACCTTTGAATTACAGATACTTAGATGGTATTGGAGGGATATTTTGTAGCCCTTTTTTTTTCTTTTTACTTCCAAATACAGTTGAGTAATTCATGAGGATAATTAAACACTGTATTATAATGGTACATATAATCGTTACCTAGAAATGGGAATTGGTTAAATATGATGTAAGATGATGGTGCCTAAAGGATCTTTCTTCTATAGTGAAAGTAAATTTTATTGTTACTGTCTAATTATCAATCATGTTTTAAAGATTCTCCAAATGTAATTGCACTTTACAGTTTGGATATTACCTCAAGAGATTCGTACGGTTAGTTAATATGTACTTCAATGGGCTGTGGCTTAAGAGTCTTAATAGAGTGGTTTGGGACTTTACTATATATGCTTGCTAGCCTTTTCATGAGGACTCAAAATTGGTCATCCATGCAGTCACTGATTTTACAAAGGTCCAGTTACAGGTCAGTTATTTCCCTCTCTGTCTGCCCAGCAACCTTGCTAAGTCCTTCAATATTTCCTTTGAATTATTTATATGTATCACGTTAAACGATGAAGACTGGCAGTGGATTACTTTTACTGACACTGGGGATGAGAAGAGGGTTGGGTTTTCTGTACTTCATTGTTAACCTCTGTGCTGACTCTAGCTGTAGTTTGAACCCATGCATTTTATTTTCTTTTCAATTACACAAAGACTTTTTAATTTGTATGAAACTTAAACAGGGGAGTGATCTGATACAACTTCACTAACAGTCCTCTGAAGACTAACTAAAGGATAGTAATTTTAATATGAATTTGCTTTAATGATAATCTTGATTATTTCTTGGAAGGAAATATATTTCCAAAAAATGAAAAATAGTAAAAACCCAAACCAGTTCACATCCTTCTGCAGAGTACAGCATGGATACCTTGGGGAGTGGTTTTGCTTCATAACATTACTAAATATTCATATCTAAAAGTAGTGTATGATGCTTTTATTATAACCAGAGTTACTGGAGGAAACAGAAAAGCTAATGAAAGAAAAAATTGAAGTACAGCGTCAAGCTGAAAAAGAGTATGATGACCTTCAGAAGCAAGTGAAAGTCTTGGAAATAGACTTGGAAGAACAGGTCAATCGTTTCATAGAACTAGAGCAAGAAAAAAATGCAGAACTAATGGATTTAAGGCAGCAAAACCAGGCTTTGGAAAAGCAGCTTGAGAAAACAAGAAAATTTCTAGATGTAAGTATGGTAAAAGGCTAGTTTCATGAAGGTGAGTGGGCACCTGCACCGGTGTTTAGTTCAGTGGGAAATGCTAGTTTTTTCAGATTTTGAGCAAACATAAAGAAGCACACACTAGTAACAGTGTTATAGATTCCAGCCCAAAAATTTAATTAGTATTTTAAAAGTTGAAAATTTGTTTGAGATGCTTGCTTTGGACTGCCCTGTATTTCCAAGTATAACTTAGCAGGCTTCTTGAATGTTTAAAATAATGAGGAAAAATTAATGAGGAAACTTAAATTTTTGTGACATTCCTTTTTAACAGTTGGTGTATTTTCCATGTTTTTTAATGAAGTCTGTTGGAATTCAGTAGTCAGCTTTATTTGTACTTGGAAACTGAAAGTGTAATTTCTCTAAGTTTTTCTTTTATAGACTTCCTTCATAGTATCCAGTAATCTACCTCCGGATATTGAGCTACACCCTCCAGCCAGTTATGTTTTATGTGTATTTGTCCCCATTCACAGTGGCTCTGTTGTACTCAACTTCTTCCTGCTTTGGGCTATCTGTGCAATTTTGTTTTAGACTCTGCCTCATTTTCAGCAACCATCTTCCCCACCTCCTTCTTTTCCCATTTTTTCCTATTAAGTGTCTATGCTGCTCTTGGGAGAAAACTATTATTTCTGTGCCTTCTCAATGAACTCTCTAGCTGACAGCAGTAGGGTGCAGTAATTTTTTACATAATAAGTATAACACCCAGTGGCACCTTCTCTGCATAATCTATTATTAAGCGATACTAAAGGAGAGATCTTTCCAGATACTTCTTAGCACAAATGGATCTGTTTTCTTTCATTTTCTGTGTTTACAAGATTATTTTTCTCACTGAAACTAGTGTGTCATAATAGGACATGGTTCAGAAGTAAAAATTCCTATTAAAAGTTCCATAGTCATAAATGCATTATGGTTTGGGATTATCAATAGCATGAACTGGAGAGTTACAGACCACTGAGATGAGTAGCTGTTTGTAATAGCAGCATTAGAATTCTGCTGTTTCTTTGAAACAGCAGGTGAGTTTTTAAAACCTGCAACTTGTAAAGGTTGAAGTTTTACTCCAGTTTCCTGAATTTTTGGAAAGTATTTTGTTGCTGAACAGAAGCATTCCTCTTTGTATCAGATACTTCAGCTAGTCCATTTTAATGCTGATAAGGTGTGTCTGTTTTACAAAGGGGCATATCAAGGTGATGCTTCACTGTATGCTACCAGTTGCGCATTATTTCCTATATAAAGATGTATTTCCCAAATGTCAGACTGGGATATAACAATTGAAATTGGTCAAAAGTAAAACTGAAATTAAAAATTCTAACAATTGTGGTTTTTCTGTTGGCTCCTCATCAATATTAATATAGAGTTAATTTCTATTATTAATTTCTACTTATGCTACATATATCAAACGCAAACATTAGGAAAGGAA
The DNA here is from genome assembly GCF_000687285.1 of Phaethon lepturus. Taxonomy (NCBI): domain Eukaryota; kingdom Metazoa; phylum Chordata; class Aves; order Phaethontiformes; family Phaethontidae; genus Phaethon; species Phaethon lepturus. The sequence continues at coordinate 42,516 of NW_010516973.1, read as the reverse complement.
ATAATAAAATACTGGCTTATTACAATTTTTGTGGTGTATCTGGAACAGAAGAAACAAGACTGTCATTTTTGTGAAACATGTATGTATGGATGTATCTATGCTGTACTATTTTTTTAAATGAAAAATTGTGAAATTTGTTGCCCCAAATGATGAAAGAAATGTTTTAATTGTAGTTGCAAGAGGTTCTGTGACCTTAAAAATACTGACATACTGTTACCAGCCTCACATTAACGGAAATAAGGAGTAGTAATATACTTAATTTAGATAGTTTTTAAATCAAATGGTGCATCCACATAATTTCTTAACTTCCAGGAGCAAGCAATTGACCGAGAGCATGAGAGAGATGTATTCCAGCAAGAGATACAGAAGCTGGAACAACAGCTTAAGATTCCACAAAGGAGTCAGCCTGTCAATGAACATCAAACCAGAGAGGTAACACATTTTATTACTTGTACTCAATGAATATAAATGACAAGTTGACAGCTGTTATGTTATTGAAATGAAGCCATTTTATGATGTACCTAACTTGCATCCATTTATACGCCAGGAAACTAAATCATTTAGGCTAGAAAAGACCTTTAAGATCAAGTCTAACGGTTAACCTAGCACTGCCAAGTCCACCACTAAACCATGTCCTAAGTGCCACATCTACACAGCTTTTAAATACCTCCAGGATGGTGAGTCAACCACTTCCCTGGGCATCCTGTTCCACTGCTTGACAACCCTTTAGGTGAAGAAATTTATCCTAATATCCCTTCCTTAGCTGAAGATTAAGGTGTTGGGGGAAAATGGTGAAACTGTTTTAGGGTAGTAGTCATACAGAAGCTTCATAACTTTCAAAAAGGCTCTTTCATATAACTTAATTTAGAAAATCCACTGTTTTCAAAAGCCTGTGGAAACATTCAGGACTACTTTAGCAATTTCACATGTTCTTATGTTGTTTTGTGACGTCCTGCATAGGTACACTAACTGGAGGGCTTGAGTAACCAAGGTTTAGCACCTGAGATATCATAGTGCTCTGTGTACACTTGAACCTGCCCAGTGAAAGGCTGTCTCCAGTGAAACAAATTTAGTGTCTGTAGAACAGTAGCTCAAGGGAGTCATGGAAAACTCCTGGAAAATCAAGAAAAGTGGCAGCAGTGCAAATGCTATATGTTATGAAGCTTTTACATGTTTTGTTTGATGACCTGTTAGTCAACTAAATTGCATTTTATTTTTTGTGGGTTTTTTTGTGTCCTGCTTTTTTAGCAAGGACGATATATTTGAGTTATTTTCTTGCCTGATTTTCAGTATTAAAATGCCTCTTCTTAGGTTGCACTGTGATTTTCAAATCAAAGTTCTTACTGAGGTAGTTCAGTTGCTGTAATTCAATTCTTAAATATTAGCAATATTTAGTATTCTGCATTATAGGATCATGGAGAGTAATAGGACATAAATTGATATATGTGAGATGCAGGTTGTCAAAATATTTATTTACTTACAATTCTCAGATTTAGAGGTGTATTTCATCGGGGTTCTTTTTAATATATTTTAATACAAAGGTTTTTATTTTAAAAAATCTTACAGTCAAAGTATTCAGTCAGTTCTGTGTGATACAGCTATCATCAGCCTTTGTGAACAATGAATCTTCTGGAATTAGCTCTGTGTGTGTTAACACAAGTGGAGCAATTCCACATCTATTTCCTTCTATCACAAAGTGTGCGCGCGCTCCTCTCCTGGTGACATGTTCCACAGATGGTGGAAACTTTTTAGCACAATCAGTTTTCCTGAATCCAGGATGTTCACTTTGTGTTCATTTCATTATGTATCTTTTTATAATTTGGGGCATGGGTAGCATGTGATTTCCTGGTTAAAATTCTCACATTTAAAATAAAAAATTCTCCCAAGAAAAAAAGAATCAAATTTGATGACATAATAAAAAATGCCCTATTTTTCTGTACAGAATTTGTATGTAAAAATCGTCCTGATTTGTATGCACATATACACATGTTGGCAGATATGCTACAGTGGAAATTTAAAGAATGCTTTAAAATGAAAGACAGCTGTGTGATTAAAATTTTGAGGTTTGTATTAGATGCTTTTACATTAGAATGTTTTATTAGGTGGAAACATAAACAATAATGTCTGCAAGCATCAGAGGTATAGCAGCTATTTCAGATCTGGGTGGTGTTGAATGTGATACATTACAAATTATAGACAGAATTTTCAATCGTGTATTAGATTTACTTTTAGTTTTTATTAAATGAGGCACATAGTCTTACTACATAGTTGATGTCACAATGTTACTTGGAATATTCCATTAATACAAAATATTTTGTCATTATTTCTCATGCTTTTCTGAGATAGCTGCCTTATTTTTTCATAGTTGCATCTTCTGCTTTCTGTGAATGCCATGAGCATTTTCTATTAATAACTTAATTTCTTTCTTACTGTTTTTTCAGCTTACTCTGTCAACTTTTTCCCGGGAGGGTTGTCATAAAGAGTCTGCTCTAGACTTGATTTTTCTCTTTCCATTTCTCTCTCAGGACTTTTCTCTGGTCACTTCAGACTTTGATGTTACTCATGGATGGATAACGTCAATAATACCATCCTGTCAGCTTTATGTTCTGGTCCTCTTCTCTCCTATCTATTGAAATGCTTTGAGTCTTCTACCTTTTGGCTACATCGTAACTTCCTAATTGTAAATACTGAAATTAGTTTCTTGACTGGGACAAATATTATTTTCCATGTCTCTTTCTTGATTACTTAGTTTAACTCAGGTCTTAACTCTGTGCATCGGGCCTAATACCATGGATTTGTTGCACATCTTTCCTATATGTATTTTTGATTAATCATTTCTGAAATAGGGCTACAACTGGGATCATTCCTATCTCTACAACTTCAGTTACTCTTTTAATATGTTGTTTCTGAGCCGCAAACATCTGAACTACTGAGATTCAGAATGTTTTATTTGGATGCTTTGTCCCTTATAGAAAGTGAAATTATATCATCCATCACACCTATTTGGTCCCATTTAACAAACTCAGCAAGAAAACAAAGTTCCTGTTGCTCAAGATTGAAGTATAGCAATTCTCTTCAAAGTTAAAGACCTAGTGAGTTTTAGGAAATGTCTGTATGTCACTAATTACTCCTTATTTTGAATAATTTTGCCACAGATTTTTAGAATTATGATATTTCTCAAAAATGCAAATAGCATCTTGACCTTAGGGTCAAGATATTCCATCCATAGATGTTAAACGTATGCTTTTGGTGGGCTGCATAGGGATGTAGGAATGCCATGCTTCTGGCTTCTAACTGACTAGAGTCTGAAGGCTTCAGAAGGACAAGGTCAGTTCTAGAGTGTAGGTGATATAGCACAGAACATACCACTTCTTTAAAAATGCTGTTTTTATTTGTTGAATGTAGCACTACAATATCCTAACTTTACATTCTGTTTCACCTAAAGAGTAAGAGTTTCATTACAAGAAAAAAAAGAGGGATGTGTTTCCTCTGTCAAAAGTGAGTGCTGTTGCTATTGCTAGCAAACCCATCCAATCTAGTACAATATATTCATCTACTTACCATATTGTCACCAGGTTGAACAGTTAACAAATCATTTAAAAGAAAAAACAGACAAATGCAGTGAGCTTTTGCTCTCTAAGGAGCAACTTCAAAGAGATATACAAGAACGAAATGAAGAAATTGAGAAACTAGAATGCAGGATAAGAGAACTGGAACAAGCCTTAATCATCAGTGCAGACAACTTGCAAAAGGTATTGCTTGGTCTAAAATTATTATGTATTTACTACTTTCTTATTTTCTTGAGAACAAAGCAATATTTTTTTTATTTGTTTATTATTAAGCAAATTAAGTTACTAATTTATAATGTATGTTTAAAGGTGGAGGAAAGGAAACAGTTTGGCACCATCACAGTAAAGGGAGAATTACCTCTTGAAGTACAACTGCAAGCTGAACGAGAAGCTGTGGACAGAAAGGAAAAGGAGGTAAAATAGCTGTGAAATGTTCCATGTTTCCACTGATATTTTGTTTTGTCAGTTTTGCTTTCTGTTGAGTTTCATAAACTGTGCAGATGGAATTTTTTAACAGATCAGAGAGACAGCAGTCCAAATCTCTTTGAAATTCTCTTGTGAGCCATGATAACTGTTGTTGTTGTCTATGTTAATGCATATGACTTACAAGAGTGTTTCTGCAATAAAAATTCATCTCAATTAAGAAAAACTTCATAGTGATTTCAGCTGATTTTTAGCGGGTTTTAAAATTCCATTCAGTTTAAGGACTCAGAATGTCACTGAGTACATATTCTTTTGTTTGTGCATACCAAACCAAATACTGTAGTCATTGCACTTGGAAATTATTTAATTTATGCTATGGCCATCTACTCCTTTTCCACCATTTGTTTTGGAAACATAGGTCACAAACCTTGAGGAGCAACTGGAGCAGTTTCGAGAGGAGCTAGAAAATAAAAATGAAGAAGTTCAGCAACTGCACATGCAATTGGAAATTCAGCGAAAGGAGTCCACTACACACTTGCAAGAACTTGAACAAGAGAACAAATTATTTAAGGTAATTGTGTAACAGAGAAGCCTAGAGGTTTATTCTCCCTCCTCCCCAGCAATAAGTTCCTGGAAAAAGCAAGATGCCAAATTCTTTCTCTTTCTCAAGCATTCCCAGTTCAAATTGCAAAACACTAAAAAGCTCATATAATGACTTCTCATTCCATGCAATTTGTTTATTTTAATTCCTATGCCCTAAATACTCATACAAGAATATGCAGAAAACATTATGTACAACTGTAATATGGTTTTGGGGGGTTTTTTTGGTAGGATGAAATGGAAATACTGGGACTAGCTATCCAGAAATCTGAAGATGCCACCATAAAGGACCATCATTTAGTGGCTGGAAGGCTCGCTCACATCATGCAAGAAAAGGAGCAGGAAATAAATCATCTTCATGAACAAATTGCAAAACTGCAACAGCAACTTGAAGTCACAACTGACAACAAAGTACATACTTTTGAAATGTTTTTCAGAGTCCTACTTTGTGTTGCTAGCTGTTTTAAAGAAAAACAACCCTCTGCCCGCTCCCCCCAATTACATTATCTTCTATTGCTGCCTTAATTTCAAAATGCAAATGCTTCAGTTTCAAGCAACGCTTTAACCCAAATCTGTTTTTAGTCATTTGTCTTGTTTTTTACAAAGGATACTTTTTGCTTCCATCTTTTTTATTGTTCTGCCTTACTTCTGCTTGAGTTTTTGTCTTAAATTCTTCTTCATTCCTTACTCTTCTAATACTTCCAAACATTTAATAGTATATAGGTAGCTGAATTCAATCTTGGCATTCATTCTACCATATTCCCTACAATGACTTATTTTCAGTGTTGCCTGCTGGATCATGTTGGATTTTATAGTTTTTTTAGCAGTTGAACTTTCGTCCTCCATGAGCTTCTGTAAATATATTGTTGTCATATCAATGTTGGCAACATCTTTAATCCGGTTTGAAGTATGGTGGATGTGCAAACAAAATGCTGCGTTTTATTAGAAATTGAGAGCAAGAAAGAAACATATTAATCTTTCTTTTATTTACTGAAATTCAACACCTGTAGCTTTCTGTTATTTTTCAAATATGTGTTTTTATGATAATGAGCTTCATCTTCTTCTGGCTTACTTCCATTTTATACAGATATAATGTATTTGATTTCAACAGGAATACTACTTATTTTGCATTGATGTGACAGCAGAAACAGGCCTTTGGTCTCAAATTTTTTATAGAAAGAAAATTGGATTTTTTTCAGTGGATCAATTTTGCCTTCTGACCATTTTGAATGTGAAAATTTATTAGTCGTAAACTTTACCCGCAAAGCAAGTATTACTGAGTAAGCTAAGAACAAGAGTTCTGTTGCCCCTCAGTGGCTGATGGAACATTTAGGATAACATTCTACTAGGACATAACTGAATATACAAAAATAGAGCTCTGACCGAGCTGGATAATTTCACTGAGTTTTTATGTGCAAAATTTAGTTATAATAAATCTCAGTGAATAATGACAAAACATAGAATTGGATTTAGGAAAGATCATACTTAAGGAATCCATAATGGTTCTGCCTTATACAATGACCATAGTAATACAGTTACATCACTTGCCTTGAGAAAAATACCCAGGATTCAGATACAATTAATTTTAATGATTGGTTCTTCTCCTGTTATATGAAGTTTCATTTTCTTAATTTAATCCTCTTACTCAGTTATATTTTCCAGGGCATTAATTACTCTGCTTGATTATGAGATCAGTATTAAAGAATAATAGATCGTTCTTACGTTAATCTCCTTCCTAGTCCCCTAGACATCTTCATTCCACTAAGTGCTTTTCTTTTAATTGCTCTATTTGCCTTCTGTGGTCCTTTATTCCGTTATGTTATGAAGAACAGAAACTTATGCCGACTTGACAGCAGTCACCAGAACCACTGTTCCTTTCTGCTGAAAATCAATGACTTGTTCACATTTTATTTAGTGGTTTTGAGCTTCCTTTAGTCTCTGTGGATTTTTAAAAGTAAGTTCTTGGCTGGCAAATCAGCCCCTCTAATTTATATGGTCACGTTTATAATTTTTGGGGGGGGTTCATTTTTCAATACACTTAATAAGAGGTCTATTTGTACTTAAAATACATATCCGTCTTAATTGGCTGTGTCCTATATGAATCTAGTTGACCACATGAATGAAAGGTGCTTTTGCACGAAGGACACAGTATCTGTCTAGTCTCACTGAACATATCTGACCTGTATACAGTAAGCTTTTTTATTTTTTTAAAGGAAGTTCTGTATGTAATTTAATGCAGGTAAATCTTTAAATTTTAAGCTTCATAAATCTTGGTTCCTTAGAATTCTTTGAGTAAAAATAGTATATTAAACCTTGATTTCATAAGAACATTGAACAGCAGATATGACCACTGCACTTGTTTCTGTTTTAATTTTCAATAAAAAGAACAAGACAGCTTCAGACCAAACTATTGGGCAAAAAAGTGTTGTGAACGCTTAAACTTCAGTGTTTCATATATTACAAATATATTTATATATTTATACAAATATTACAAATGCTTTCAGTTCATTTGATGCTTTCACACCTATTTTGCAGTTCATTAATGCCACAGGCTACTTTGTCAGTCCAATGTGAAGATGTCCTGATAAAGCTTTGCAAGATACATCCCATTAAGACACTCACAGAGAACATACTTTCTTTTACAAGATATTTCGATGTTTGATTAAACTGTTGCTCTGAACTCCAGGAGAAAAATTATCTGAGGGCTTAATAGTTACCCATTATGAAGTTCTTTTCTTGTATTTTTTTCAGTTTATCGAAGAGCAAAATGAGCACATACGAGAGCTTGAAGCCCAGGTAGAATGTCTGAAAAGTGATCAAGAACGTGTGAAGAAAAACAATGATGAGGAAATAGAGCAGTTGAATGATGTAA
>NW_010516973.1:24031-35021 GCF_000687285.1 Phaethon lepturus | reverse complement strand
TCAGCAGGAACTGACAAATATTGAACAAAAAGTACCTGCAGACATTGCTGCTTTTCAAGAGGACACTGACAGTCTGAAACACACACTTGAAACAGTTCTGGCAGAAAAAGAAACTTTAGAGAAGCAAGTAGAAAATATGAGTGTAGAGGTAGCTCAAACGAAGAATGAGCTTGAGGAAACAAACTTTAAAATGAACCAGCTAAAGCAAGAAATAAGTATATTGAAAAAACAACACGAAAGAATAACAGAGAAGTATAAGTGTGCACTGATGAAAGGTGATACAGAAAAAACAGAAGACAGGAACAATGGGAAAACTGATAAAGTGGAAGAAGGCTCATGTGAGAAGATATTGTTGCTAGATCAAACCCACCTTAGGTCATCAGATGAAAATACAAGAGTCACCATTAGCAAAATGGAAGTACAACTGCAGCAACTTCAGGCATGCATTAAGGAAAAAGATTCAGAATTGTGCCAATCCTACAATGAAATAAAAGACCTGAAAGAGCAAGGCAAAGCTGAAAGAGAAACACTTAATAAGAAGATATTAGAACTGGAAAAGACACTAGTGGAAAAAGTTGCTGCTGCTCTTGTGAGTCAGGTTCAGCTCAATGCAGTTCAAGAGCAAAGGAAATTCATGCAGGAAATTCAAGAAGCTCCAAAATGTGTGGAGGAAACAAGCAAGAATTCCCAGACAGAGGGTTTGAGGGGTAGAACTGAAAATGAGATGGAATCAAAACTATCACTCTTAACACAGAGGCTTAGTGAGATGGAGGACCAACTGGCAATGGTAAATCATAACTTGGAGCTAGAAAAAGAAAATGTAAAAATTGTGCAAAAGGAAGCTAAAGTGAAAGAAGAAAGGCTCTTAGAACTTCAGCAATTACTAGAAGAGGTTCAAGAAAAACACAAAGGAGAGATTCAAAAATACATTAAGCAAGAAGAAATGCAGATATACCAGGTATATAAATGCCATTTTCTTTTGGCTTGTTTTCAATAAAATCACGTTTTTTTAATGTAAACTATAATGAGTGACACACTTCTTAATGAGACTAGTGATAGGAATATTCTGCTATGTGGGGTAGATATTAATTTCTGTATTATTCCTGGAGTTACAAAAAAGAAAATTATATTATTTTAGGTGAACTCAATCAATTTCCATTTTGCATTAAAACCACCTCGACTTTTCATGAATGTAGGGTGATTCTGAATTCTGAACATATACTTTCTTATTCTTACTTTGAACTGGCATAGAATGGAGTAAATTACACTTTTACACAGCATGGAGGTAGAGAGATAAAAATTATTTAAGAGACAGTTCAGAATGATAAGGGAGTAATAGCAATTTGTCTGTACAGGTTTGGGTTTGGGGGGGGTGGGGATTGGTTTGTTTATATATGCTTTAATTTTGGTTTACTCTTTCTTGCTTTCCTGTCTTGATTCCAAAGATGTTTCCCATCAGTAGTTTTTACCATATACATATGTCCTGATTTCCATCCACCACTGGTTATGCTGCCTCTGAATATCAAACTTTCTGTCAAGGTTGACTGTGCTCGATAGGCCAAACATGGGCTTGATTGCTGAAACTCTTAAGTTCAGAGACATCATGGAACCCTTTGCTGGACCAGAAGAGGTTCTAAGACCTTTCATCCAAATCCAGATTGAATGAATGTCATAAATGTCTTACAAATTTAATAATATTATCAGACTTCATTTCCTACTCTCTGTTGACCTTCCTCCCTGCGCATTCTACGTGGTATAGCAAGTTTCTGCCTGCAGTTCAGTAAACTGTGAGAAGACAGTCTTTCCTCCCGCGCTTACCCAGTTTGTGAGAGTTAATCTAGGAAAATGGTCTTTCAGTCTTCATTTTTCGAGGCTATGTTAATCCAAGTAACATTTGTTTTCCCCTATGGTCTTTTCATTTGTGGCTGTAGGTAGGAGCACAACTGATGGAAAGTCGAAAAGAAAATGTGCTTATTAATGCATTTGAACTAGAGAAAGTTAAAGAAGAGGCAGCTGCTGCTAAGGAAGAACTGAGCAGTTACAGAGAAAAGGCAGAAAAACTTCAGCAAGAACTAGCAGTAAGAACCATATTGTTCCATATTGCATTTAAATCAAATTATTATACAGGACTTATCATGCAAATATGCATTCTATAGTTTTGGGGTTTTTAATCTTGTACTGAGAATGTCACTAAGGAAAACAGTCACACAGTACCTACTGTCTCTGGAATAGAGCTGATGCTGTAGACGAAATCTTAACTTGTTGCCAAAGTACATAGTTTTACAGTCCACTATAGTGCAACAGTGGATCTAGAGCTATATTTCTTAGGAGGCAATATGGGTTACCATGTGTCATAACTGCTTTAAAATAGGACTAAACTGAGCTCTAATGGTATAGAGGGTTGTCTGGGTTTTAGATATTTTTAAAAAATTATTTAGAAGGACTATAATTCAGATTCTGCATATTTACAGGTAAAAGAAGCAAGTCTGATGCACCTTCAGGAAGACTTGTGCAAAGTCAAAGAGAACCTAGTTCAAGCAGAAGAGAGGCTTGCAAGTTACATGAGAAAGGACAAGGAAATGGCAAAAACTGGAAGCAAAAAGGATGCAGAAATATTGTGTGATTTGTCAACCAGTGAATCTACACTAATGAGAAAAAGCTCATCATTGCAAACAGACAAGACTGTGGAAATCAACAACTGTGTACAGACTTCACCAGTCCTTGTTAAAAATGCAGAAATCCAAATTGATTTGCAAGATGGATGTTCTTCAGAAGAGATTGCAGAGATCGTACGAGAATTTACTGAAAAAATCGATCAAATGCAAGAACTCCATGCTGCTGAAATCATGGACATGGAGACAAGGCATATCTCTGAATCAGAAGCGTTAAAGAGAGAGAAGTTTGTTGCAGTGCAAGTATTGACTAAAGAATGTAATACTTTAAAGGAAATGATAGAAACTCTACAAGCTAAAGAGGTATATATCCTATTTTATTCTCATTGAACTACTTCGGTTTGTGCTTTTGCTCCTGCTACAGAAATCCCCATTTAAAGTCTGTCAGGTATGAACCACCACATGTTCAATATAAAGCTTTTAAGTGTTCTGATGTTTCCATGGTGTAGGGAGAGACTGTGAACCCCTTCCTCAGCAATTTAAGTTTGGGAGTGTGCTCGACTATCAGATGCTTCCTTGTGCTACTGCCTTGGACCTGTCCTGCTCTGTGAAGTGGGGACGGACAAGTGTAGGTCACCCTATTGAATGCGATCTTTCTTGTCTCCATTTTGATTACTTTGCAGGAGAAACTGAACAAAGAGGTTCTTATCGTTTCCTGTTCCTTAGAGTTAGCTCCCTTATTGTGAGTGAGTATGGGGTGACTGAAGATTTGATTGTTCTCTTTTCTAAATATAGGGAATCCCAGTTTCTGGATTAGCACATTCTCCACCATATCAAGCTAGAGATGGAGGTTCTAGTGGTAAGAAACTTGTTTTTATATATTTCAAACAGCATTATAAATAAAACCTGGTTTTTTAATATTAAGTTTACAGTTAAAGAGTTTGTGTTCTAAGAAATAAAAAAAACTACTCTCCCGATCAAACCACAAACCTGTTGCACTAAGAAAAGGTGCCGAGTATGCCATGTCTTATTAATTTGCTACGGAAGGAAAATGACTAGACTGGAAATGCATTGAGTCAAGGCATCATATGCTAATTTTTTTCTTCCCACTGGAGTTCCTATATTATTCTTACATATTTCATTACCTCTTCAGCATAGCTTCGTCATCTATTGATAGAATTTAAAGCTACAGCTCCCTAGCAGTGGTCGGACTTGACTTCTCCAAGAGCAATAACAATTATTAATATGATCCTTTTCATAGGCAAAGGCTAAGCATATTAAGGGGGGGTCATTTGGCAGAAGTGTTTGTGCAAGTAGTTGTTTCTCTTTTAGAACTAAACTAGAATTTTTAAGTTTGGCTTTTTTTTAGTTTTGTTTTGCTGTAACTACTTTGAAATGGAAAAAGAAAAACTATAAAACAGGTAGTCTCCAGGCTTAGAATCAACTCTGGTGACATGCAACCACCTGTTTTAACAACAGACAAAAATACTTTTTTTTGATGCCTGTTCTTCAAAGTTTCACAGTAATCCAGCTTTCATGTTTTTCTCTCCTTTTATTTTAGACTCCAGTTCAGACTGGAGTCAAGGAATGTATCTTGCTCAGACCCAGGGATCTGACACAATATCTGAAGGAACAGATGAAGGTGAAACTTCAACAGATTTACTTCCAAAAAAAATTAAGGTAAAATAGAACTGATAATTTTTATTATGAAACAAGAGAGATACTACCAAAAGCTTAGATTAGCTGCTGCTTGATTAGGGAAAAGAGAGCCATTCAGATAAGTTTTAAAGTGTCAGCTATTGTAATACATTTTAACATACTTCTGATAAATTATGTGCATTGTTGCATGTTAAATATGAGTTTTGTAACTGTAGGCTTGTTCTGAATTATGAGAATTATAACTACTGTTACAATTTGTTGTAGTTGTGTATTAATGTCATGATCATATATTACCCAATTTTATAGTCTGTTATTATAGTTGTAGAATAATATCTATATTGTGAAAGTAAACAAATGTGTTAATGTGTTTATTTTAAACAGTAAGGGTATCATGCTTTTAATTACGTTTTTTAAAAAAAAGGCAAGTCTCTTGCAAAAATGCCCTAGGTTAATAGCAATTTCAAAAAGCGAATTGCAAAGCTCACCTGGAAGCTTCCCAGGACTTTGTTTTTCAAATGTTCAGTTTCCATCAGCAACCATTTTAAAATTTGAGTATTGATTTGACAGATGAACTTTGGGAATTTTCATTTGAAACTGAGGAAAAATACACCTACTTAATAAGTTCTGCTGCTTGGCAGATATAAAGAACTGGGTGACTCTCTTTGATATGAGGGAACATAAATAGTTTCCTTATGTTAATCAATTTAGAAGTACCAGTATTCCAATATGTATGAAATAAGGTGGTGGTGGTGGTTGTTATTATTATTACTGGCATTACCGATTTCTTTTTGTATTTATTGTAGGGTTTGCTGAGAGCAGTCCATCATGAAGGCATACAGGTGCTGTCTCTCACTGAATTTCCATATGGTGAGAGAGAGGTGCCACCTCTTAAGCAAGAGCCAGATTCTTGGCTTGAGGAAAGGAAAGCTTTTCTAAGCACTATTTCATCTTTGAAAGACCTAATTGCAAAAATGGAACTTCATAGAGAAGCTGAGGTATAAATAATACCATAAGTTTCTATCTAAATAAAAAATAATTTATGGTAACCTTATAAGGCACATTCACAATTCAGGTTTAGATGCTCTAAATGTATGCTACAAGGCAAAAGATTTAAAAAATATGCAGTGAAACTGCATGTTGCACTTTCTGCTGATAAAATACATCTTAAATTACAGCTTGCATTTGTTCTTCTGTGCATTGATAGCTTTTGACTGTATGGATCCACCTTTTAAAAACAGTTCTATTTTGAAAGCATGTTTCCAATAGCAGTTAAAGTAGATATTTTTAATGATGTTATTTATTTATGTAGTAGAACTTGGATGCTATTAAAAACATACTGTAGTGAGAGAAAACAGGGAAAAAACGATTAAAATACTACACAGTATTAATCAGTAATACGTTAAAACTTACTAGGACTTGCGGGTCTCATTACCCCAGTTAGTCTTTCGGATATGTGTAGGTAGTTTCTATTACGTTTGCATGTCCTTTGGCATGCAAAGTGGGGGGATTAACTTTATGCCATTATAAAATCAAACCTTCTTCATACGCAGTATCTGGACACTACCACATAGCTCTGTGAGAGTCTAGGAACATACACGTAGCATCGTAAAAATTAAAAGGACAGTGTAATACAGTAATGTAAATAATAACTACACAGGACTAAATGTTCAATTATAAAAATCTAAATCGCTTCCACCTAAAACATAGAAAAAAGTTTAGCATTTGTGCATGCAGAAGACATCGTAATGTGTACAATAAATACATCCATTTGTATGAATTAGTTATGTAGCTATTGAGTAAGAAAAGCTCAATGTTGCACTGAAAACACATTTACATAAAATTATAATGACCATTCTTGATGTAATTCTGCTGTTTAAATTGTTTTTATATCACTGTAGATTTATGCAAGTACTGAATCTCCTGAAAATATCTCAGACTGGCGAGGAGAACTTCTGCATGCTATTCAACAGCTTTTTGTGAGAGAGCAAAATGTTCTTCTTGCCGCATTTCAAACTGAACTTGCAGAACTGGGCACTAGAGATGCAGCGATATTGATGAATCAGTTAGAGAACAAACTACAAGACCAGGTAGTATAAAACATGCTTTAATCAAAGTGTCTACATTCGATTTTAATTTGAAAGTATAAATCTATTTAAAAATACACGTATTAATAGTAGTTTTGACAGTCTAAGGGTGAAAACAAAGTAAAGCTTATAGGAAGAAGAGGTGTCTTTAAAAAGAAGAACTGATGTGCTCTGTGGTGTGGGAAAGAGATTTTAGGGTGCAACAAGCTATAGAAAAAATACAGTCTTCAGAGATCAATTTTAATTAAACGCAGTTGTCTTGAGCTTGTTTTCATTAAGTTAATTAGAATTATGTTACACTGTCTAAGAGAAAAGGTAGCTTGTATATATGAAGCAAGTTCATGTGGAAGTGGTAAGGCTGCTATGGTACAGAGAGAGGTCAGTTGTCTCCTCTGGAACATGGAAGGATTAGTGAGGAAAACTACAATTTGCCATAAAACTGATAGCTCTTGATTCTATAATTTTGATGCCTAGTAGAGAAATAAAAAAAAAAAACAAGCAGTTCTTCCCAGTATTATAATATTGACTTAATTATGACTTAATTGAAAATGTTTTGAATATATATGCACTATGAATATATAAGTAAATGTAATATCTACACTGTAAATACTCTAATAAAATCTGGAGTTTTACTTTTAAACGTTTCTCATGCTAATAGGCTACTAACCAGAGAGCAGCAATGGACTGTCTTCAGAATGCAGACAGAAGAAGTTTGCTGATGGAGATTCAAGTATTACATGCTCAGATGAACAGTAAGAAAAATAATCCAAAGAATGAACAAGAGGCTGATTCAAAAAGCCAAGGTGACTTCCGTGGTAACATATGTCTGTTTCCAAATGCTTTCATGGCAGCGTTCATAACATTGTAGGTGAAAAAATACTGACTTTCTCTGCTCTTTCATTTTGATACTCATGTTCTGAGCATGCATACTTCTCTTTTTTTTCAATCTTATTGGACTAATTTTGCAAACATGAAGATACAGTCTGTGTTCTTACGACTTGTATCAAATTGAAAGTGATACAAAATTATTTCAACTGCTATAAAAATAGAGCTTGTATTTTAAGGTTACTTTCCAAATATGCGCTTCAGTGTTTAGGTTCAAGAGCTTTGAAATCATCTAAGTTGGATAGTCAGTCATAATGAGTAAACTAAGAAGCAATTAGAAGGAACAACAAAAGTTCAGAGAACAGGTATACTTTAAGTAAATGCTCACTGTCAGTGTTTTGTCACAAAAATTTGGTCACAAGTATACATACCTACTTAACTTCAGTTGTGTTAGTTGTAATCCAAATGATACATATTGATATGATTGCGCATGTAGCCTTTTAAAGAAGTTTAAGAGTTCAGGTGATTTCTTGGGAAGTATAAAAGGTATTCCAGTGTGAAAGTCATGTTTTTGCTTTCACTCCACTATTGAAAGAATATATTATTTTAAAATACCATTCTTAGTGGTAGCCTTGTGGTCATTCTCAGTGCTAGGGGAACTTTACCCAAATAAACCATGTTGTTTGTTTACTAAGTAATTTCCATATTAATGGTACTCTCATTAGAAATGCTGGAGTATAATATGCAGCAGAAGCAGTCGCAGATACTTGAGATGCAAGTGGAGCTCCGGAGTATGAAGGAC
The DNA here is from genome assembly GCF_000687285.1 of Phaethon lepturus. NCBI lineage: Eukaryota > Metazoa > Chordata > Aves > Phaethontiformes > Phaethontidae > Phaethon > Phaethon lepturus. Next base: position 27,039 of record NW_010516973.1, on the reverse strand, counting down.
AGAGCAGCTGAGCTTCAGGAGCAGCTGAGTTCAGAGAGAATGATGGGTGCTGAGCTGAAGAATGAACTTGCACAAGCCAAACTAGAGCTTGAAACAACCCTTAAAGCACAGCACAAGCACTTCAAGGACCTGGAAACTATCAGGTGCGGCTTTCAGTGCCAACCTTTCTGTGTTGACAGTGAAGATGATCTTTTCTATGATGTCTCAAGTTGTAACACTGATTTTATGAAGGAAGTTGATCTCATGAAATGTAAATGCTTCTTAGTTTTTCTGTAAAACGTGTCTGGCAAAAAATAGACTTCTGTTCCATTTGACAAAAAATGTAATTCTATACATTAAGAAGATCTGATTCACAGTTAGATTTAATGATTTATTAATACCAAGTTTCTTCTTAAATTTTGACATATTAGACTACTGTATACAAGCTAATAAGTATACCATATTTATTAAAGGTTTTTCTGCTTCTAAAACTGAACATGGAGGAAAAAAATGTAGAGTTAAAATGACTTTGTAAGTACTTCCATATGAAATTCTATAACTTCTAAGGGTTGCTTTGGCATGGTCAACAGCAGAGGCCTAATATTTGGCACTCAGGAAATCCATTATTATTTGTGCCTTTACCAGATGGATGTGCCCATGTACGGTATCTTGATGTTCAGCTCAAAGATAACAAATTAAGACAGAGTTTAAATTCATATTACTTTATAGATTACCTTATAGCCTTTATAGACCATCAGGAGCAAGATTCTTTTGCAAGCTGATGGAACATTGATTTGCAAAAAAAGGAAAATTCAGGGTATGGATTTTTTTTTTTACTACCCCCCAAAGATAGATTTGTTTTCTTTTTTCTTTGATACACATGGCAGCAAGATACATTTCCCCTGCATTCTTTCAGATTTTAGCCAGTGACTGGATTAAGTTGAACACTAGCTGCCTCTGAGCCACCAGTTAATGGAAAATGGCAGTTACAAAGTTAGCAATATGGACACACTTTCTGTCATTTTTGAGCCATGCAGCTCCTTTTTATTTTTAAGTTAGGCTTGTTTTTCTAAATAGGCTTTTCACTGTTACTCTACTACACGAGCATTGTTTTCAGTGCACAAGATGGAATAAATAGAGCCATTGTCTAATCTAAAGGTTGCCCATTTCTCTTTTAGGATCGAAGTTAAAGAAAAAGCAGCTGAGCTAGATCTTCTAAAGGATACCATGGCCAGCGAACAGAAAAAATCAAGAGAGCTGCAGTGGGCTTTGGAAAAGGAGAAAGCTAAAAAGGAACGCAGTGAGGAAAGAGGAAGAGAAGAGCTTGAGGTATTCCATAATCCCAAATGGCCTAGAACATCAAGGAGCATGCAAATTTTCTTTGGGTTAACATTTCATCTCGGCTTGCGTTTTTGTCCAGTGTGTGCTCCATTTTCTGTCTTCAGCAGCGGTATTATATCATCTAGAGCTGAAGAAAGATGTATAGACGCTGTGTGGCAAAGAAAGAAAAAGGTCTGATGCAAATTCGCTTTAAATTGATAGGGATTTTACAACTGCGCTTGTCAGGTCCAAGATGAAAAGATTCTAATTTGTATAATAGCCTTCAGATATTCAAGGGGACAAGACACTGCTAACATAGCTACACCTAGCCCCCAGCACAACCTAACTCATAAAAGATAGTATTTAAGAATATTATTTAAGGAGTTACATTGTTTGCCTGCATTTTAAAAGTCGGTGGTTTCACCTCCTGAAAACCAAACAAGGGGCTTTACTTTAGGAGAAAATGCATTAGCAGCTTCCTTGGTATCTCTACAGTATCTGATGTAGTGAGGGAGAGAGCAGGTATCCTAGTACAAGTTTTAAGACGAGAAAGCAATCATTTTAACAGCGTAGATGTATCTACATCTTGAAATCTTAACTTGCAAAATCACTTTCACAGTTTCAGAAAGTAAAAGCAGGTAGTTATCTAAACTTCAGAAGTACGGCTGTTTGTATCATGAAAATTATGTGTTACAAATATTCTTCTTTTATGAGATGATCTGATTTTAGAATAAAGACACCTGTAATATCTTTTAATATCAGGTGTGACTGCAGCATTCAGAGTATTGTCACATTAAAACCTGTTAAAAGTGGCGTGTGTAGAGGTAGCATATTTGCAATTTGCAGAAGATAATGGAAAGTATACACAAACGGCTTTAATCAATCCTTTTCTTCTATTTTCTTATGGAAGGATTTAAAATTTTCACTAGAAGATCAAAAACAAAAGAACTTACAGCTAACTAAACTTTTGGAGCAAGAGAAACAGCTGTCAACTGATCTGCAACAGAAAATTGAATCCCAAGAAGCACTCAGTGCTGCCCAGCTGTCACGTGAACGAGGCCGTAGTTCTGAGTTGCAGGTGCTTCTTGAATCAGAGAAGGTTCGAGCTCTCGAAATAAGCAGTGCCCTAGAAAGGGAAAAAGAGCTATGTGCTCAGCTTCAAAGTGCTGAAGATAAGGGGCAAGCTGGAGCACCTAATCCATCTGAGGAATTACTTAAAGAGCTACAGAAACAAATGGATGAAAAGCATGACCGTATAGTGGAGTTAGTAAGTGAGATGGAGAAGTATAAACTGGAATCTGTGCAACTGAGACAGCAAATGGAAAAAGAAAGGCAGATTCAGAGGAAAGCATTACAAGCAGAACAAGATGCTAACATAATAGCACAGAAGAAAGTCCATGAACTGGAGTCCAAAGTAGAAGACCTTCAGTGGCAACTTGGAGAAAAGAAGCAAGAAGTTAAGAAATTAGGGAGTGAAACAAAGAAGTTGCAGGAAATAATCCAAGAACTACAGAAAAAAGACCAGGAGAATGAAAGAAGAAAGGAAGCCGAAAGGACACGAAGCCACAATCCAAATGAGGTACAGTAGGACTGAGAGCAATGTATAATACTGAAGTGTGCAATTTAACTTTTAATTCTTTTGTTCAATTAGCATTGTGTGTCACTGTGCCATTACTCATTCTATAAAATAGCCTACAGATTACAAAATA
>NW_010516973.1:0-24000 GCF_000687285.1 Phaethon lepturus | reverse complement strand
GGGAAAGAGAAAGCATTCCAGTTTTGCTACCTAAAACTATTCACACACATCCTCTGAGAATGAAGCTGTAGAGCTGTGTAAGGAGGAGCATGAGCAGGAGAAATGCATCTGAATGTATAGACACACTTCGCGTCTCAGTATAGGAGAAGAATATCACCTGCACCCAGTTGCAGGAATGAGCTATTTCTACTCAGGAATGCTCCAGGTCAGTACTCTTAATCTTTAGTTCAGAAACTGGAAGTGGTCTTTGAAACATTTAAAAGTGATTTCCCAACAAATTCCGTAATTAATTAAGTAATTAAACAAGCATATACGTGAATATGTGTCTGTTAGGAAACAAAGTAAAAGGAAGGAATCAAGGTAGAAGATTAATTTCAGAATTTAGCATAATTTTTAGATGAGTGAAAGTTGGAAACACTGTAAACTTAGTGCCTGTAAATTTTTGTGTTTCATAAAAGGTTTGGGAAGTTTTAAAATTATTTTAAAATAACTTTTAAAACTGTTTAGAAACTTCCCTGTAAGAGGGAAGTGTTGCTGAGTGGGTGATTTGTGGATAGTCCAAGAGAGGGTTGACAGGAGACTTGGCTCTCTGCTGACCATGTGTTTGCCTATCATTCCATGCTTTTTGGCAGCTCTCTGTCTGTCTGTGGAGGACAGACAGCAGCAGGAAGGAAATTTTTCTCTGTCCAATTTGGCTACAGTTTTTAATCTTCTGAAGCACTGGAACTACCCACAGCTAGAGGCAGGATGTTGAGTGTTCTGATAACTGTGATATTATCAGCCTTACTGCCAGGCTCAGCTTGTGCACCTTGCTCTTCTGCTCAGAGGTAACTGCCAGCACTGTAGTCAACAAAGAGTCTTCCCTTGGATTGGGTTGGCAGTGGCCATTGGGGCTTTTTCCTCTCCTTTGCAGCGGACAGTATGGTCTGCTTTCCAGGATCTGCCTGGAGTTTCAAATAATGAATCTCCTGCTGCTTCCTCTGACATTTTCTGGTGGTTTGACCCTGGCTGGATAACAGGTGCCCACCAAAGCTGCCCTGTCACTTCCCTCCTCAATTGCACAGGGCAGAGAAAATCTAACGAAAGGCTCGTGGGTTGAGATAAGGACAGGGAGAGATCACTCAGAATTTATCGTCACAGGCAAAACAGACTCGACTTGGGGAAAATTAATTTCATTTATTAACAATCAAATCAGAGTAGGATAATAAAAACCGAATCTTCAAACATCTTCCTCCCACCCCTCCCTTCATCCTGGGCTCAACTTTGCTCCCGATTTCTCTACCACCTCCTCCCTGCCAGTTGTGCAGGGGGACGGGGAATGGAGGTTGTGGTCAGTTTATCACACAATGTTTCTGCTGGTCCTTCCTCCTCAGGGAGAGGAATCCTCACACCCTTCCCCTGCTCCAGTGTTGGGTCCCTCCCACGGGAGACAGTCCTCCACGAACTTCTCCAAAATGAGCCCTTCCCACGAACTGCTCCAGCCTGGGTTCCTTCCACGAGTGCCGTCCTTCAGGAACAGGCTGCTCCAGCGTGGGTCCCCTGCGGGGTCACAAGTCCTGCCAGCAACCCTGCTCCAACCTGGGCTCCTCTCTCCACAGGTCCTGCCAGGACCCTGCTCCAGCATGGGCTTCCCACGGGGTCACAACCTGCTTCAGACATCCACCTGCTCTGGCATGGGGTCTTCCCCGGGCTGCAGGTGGATATCTGCTCCGCCGTAGAGGTCCATGGGGTGCAGGGGGACAGCCTGCCTCAGCATGGTCTTCATCATGAATGCAGGGGAATCTCTGCTCCAACCCTTCCTCCCTCTCCTTCTTCGCTGACCTGGGTGTCTGCTGTTACTCTCACTTATTCTCATGCCTCTCTCTGGCTGCAGTTGCTGTTGCACAGCAACTTTTCCCCCTTCTTAAATATGTTATCCCAGAGGTGCTACCACTGTTGCTGATGGGCTCGGCCTTGGCCAGTGGTGTGTCCATCTTGGAGCCGGCTGGCATTGACTCTGTCTGACACAGGGGAGGCTTCTAGCAGCTTCTCATGGAAGCCAGCGCTGTAGGCCCCCTGCTACCAAAACCTTGCCATGCAAACCCAATACACATTTGCAACGCTGTGCTTTTTTTCTCATTGGTACCACACCATGGTCAAATATCCAAAGGCACAACCGTAGACTTAGGTTTCCTTGGGAGGGCTAGCAGTTCTTCCATGGCCAATGTCAGGGGGCTGGTAGTGAGGGTGAGGAGCACATGTTCAGTGGATTTCTTCGCTTGTGGAAGCATCACTGGTATGGTTGGCTGTGACTGGGAGCTGACTTCCATGATGATGGTGGGCTTTTCCAGTCCTGTTCCTCTGACTATGAACTGGACACCAAAACACTTGGGTGCAGTTCCCCAAATGCCATGCACAACTGGTAAAGGAGCTGCTGGCGGAACAAACAGGAAGGCCGAGTGGCGTCCTGTTGACTGAGTTTGTTGAATGGATTCGCACTGTAGCTGTGTGTTGCTAGATCTTAGGCAAGAAAGGCATCGCACTATACCATTCACAAATAATAGTTTACTGGTACACTACAACAGTAGTGTAGTCACACTACATTACTGTGTCAGAATTGTTCGTTCTTCAATTTCTGAGTGTGTTTCAGAATCAAATGTTTCCATTTTAAAGCACTGTAACAGGCATTCTATATATATATAAGTATATATTTATGTACAGACCACCTGGGATACACCCAATGACAGAACAAGAAATTGGGTTCTCCAGCAAAAAATGGAAGGAGCCGAGACAAATGAATCAACCTACCCCACACTGACGGGAGGAGGAGATCTCTCTGCTGCTACTGAAATTCTGGAAAATGTCAGGCAAAAGCTGCAAAACACATCTCCAAAGCTGAAGAAGTTGGCTCGGAAAGCTGCTAGCAGGTTAGGCCAGTCTTCAGCTACTTGGTTTTGTTAATAGCAACCAGCAAGCTAATATACTGGATTTTAATCATAATTCACAGACTGCAGGCCTAACTAATTTTGGGGTTGTTCTAGTTTTATAGTATGTGCCATTACTTGAGATATGCTGATCACAGAGTATCAAGTGCTGCTCTAAATCCTACATGATTAATACGGTCCTTTATAAGTTACAGCAAATTTGTATTTTTTCTCTGCAAAGTAATAAAGCTTATTTGGAGTATGGAGTGTAAGTGGAAGATAATTTTTAAGCAATTTTTAAATTAAAATTTTAATTAAAATTTTTAATTAAAAAATTCACTGTATAAGGGGATGAGTATAGGGATTGTTACTATGGTTCACTTCCCTTGCTCCTCCCCTGCCCCTACCCCGGAAGAAATTAATATTTTATAGTCAAGTGATTCTTATTTTCTCGGGTTACTATCTCCTTAAGAAAAGAAAAAAAAAGCATGGTACCAGGTTCATGGGAGGTTTGAATCTGTTTTTATTTTGCTGTGATGGTGATTTAATACTGAGTATTTATTCTGAAACATTTGGGCAAAATGGAATGCATTGTACCTTGAAAACTTCCTAAGATTTTGCTCACACAGATTTAACAAATTTGTGGGAAGCAGAACCACAGTTCTAAATGTGTTTCACATAGAAAATCCTTTTCTCAAAATTAGTGGAAACTATTCTATGCAAATTCTTTATAAAATTGAGCCAATTTAATTTAGAACCACTGAGCAGTCTTGAAAATGTTGCCATGCCTCCAGGAGCTATGCTGAAGTTCCAGTGTGTATGGATCAATGGAAAGTCCTGTCAGTCTGTCTCGTGGTGTCAGGCTATACCTGCTGTTGAAACTGTCACTTCTGTTTCAGATTACAGTTTGAAACAGCAGATGATCAAGACTTCATTGCAATACAAGATGCTATTGAAGAAGTTCTTTCAGAACTGCAAAAACTACCCGGATTGTCCTATCTGGAAGAGGTGAGAGTGCAATGTTGTAACTTTGTGGGAGCTTTTGGATTATGAGATGCAAGCAGAAACCAGGAAGGAGTTGTTAAGTCTGTAGTTATCCAGATCTGTACTTCATAGAGGAAAACCTGCTCCAGTGAGTGTGCTGATTTGGAGTTGGTGAAGTGTAAAAACCCCATTCCTTTTATTTTTTCAGTTACCTTAAAGGTGAATTTTCAACTTAAAAATTACAACTTTTCCAGTTTAAGTATAAAATTTTTAATCTCATGACTTTTTCTTTAAGAAAATACATTTTCCTTTCAGCAGTGTTTCTGTAACTGAGGAAACTTTGCTCACTACTTCCCGATATTAAAATCAACATTTAATATTTACCGTGTTGTGTTGATACAACACATTTATTTAAACTGTCCTATATTTACCAAAGGAAAGGCAGTCAAAGGTTGAGTAATGTGGCACCTGTGTGTAAAATGAAATGAGGTAATCTGTTACGAAGACTTCAGCAATATTTGAGTTTAACTGAGCTTGACTAGGTCCTTACCTGCATTTTAAGCAAGTGTTTTCAACATGACTTGAAAAAAGCTTTGGGACTTTTCTTTTCCTCTGAGTTAGATACATCTAAACGTAGCAGAAAAGCTTTGCAAATTGTTATAGCTGGTACAGTGGAGCTTGCGTGAAAATACTCGAGCTTGCGTGAAAATACTCTGCTGTGATCTACAGGATAAGCATAGAAGAGAAAGTTGCATTAATCTATAGTTTACATAGAATCATAGAATAGTTTGTGTTGGAAGGGACCTTTAAAGGTCATCTAGTCCAAACCTTGTGCAATGAGCAGGGACGTCTTCAAACAGATCACATGTACACTTATATACACTTTATATAAGTTATTACGAAGTTGTTGTCACTATCTACAGAAGTTTTTCACTGTAAGCCAGTTATTTTCAAGTTGGCAACTTGGATCTAATAAAGTTTGTGTTTGGTTTTCTTTCTTCCTTTCAGCTGAAGTTAATGCTACCACCAGGGACTCCATCTAGCTCATTGACTGAGAGGCTGCTGAGACAAAATGCTGAGCTGACGGGCTTTGTCAGCAGACTGAGTGAAGAAAAGAATAATTTGAGGAATGCTGTTATGAAACTGGAGGAAGAACTGAGAAGATACCAGCACAGACAACCTTCTGGAGATTATGTATGTCTTCAGTGGTGCTGTTATAATGATGTGTATATAGGCATAAAAGCATAATTCTTTGTCCTGGTCACTTAAGTGGGAGTGATCAAGCTATCTGTCTGTCTTAGTTTCCCTCTGCAGAGTAAATGGGTGTGACTTACTCTTGTCCTGTGGTCAGTATATCTCGACTCACTCTGTTTACTCTATACTTTGTGATTTTACCCAGCTTCCTTTTGTTAACTGCTCTTTCCTTTTAAATTCCACATGCTTCTCTTTTTGATTTCTATCTCATCACCGTGATGAGTAGCAAATAGACCCAGATAGCTTCAAGATCATCAAGCTAGTATGATCCAATGAGGGGGGGGTTGTTGGAGAAACTGTATTTTTTAGGACATTGATCAGGCTCCTAAACTCACTCCCTGAGGTGTCAGGATGCAAGGGTAGCCTCAAATCCAATTAGTGGGTAGTTCTTCTCTCAGTAATTTTATGTGCTCTCCACCAAACCAATGACTAGAATGACACAGCTCAAGCTTTTCCAAACTGTGTGGTTCAAGTTTGGTTTCTTTCATCTTCAGTCTTCTAGGCACTCATCGGATGTTGGAGTTAATATTGATACTCTTGTTGCCTCTGAGAAGGAAATCTGGAACAGAGAAAAGCTCTCACTGCAGAAATCTTTGAAGCAAGCTGATGCAGAACTCTCCAAGCTGAGAGCAGAGCTCAGGAGCGAAGCTTTCCTCAGAGAACTGGGATCAGATTCTGAAAATGCTGTTTTAAGGGTAAGAAGACGTTGTTGTCTGCACACTAACTACAGCTGCTTTTTTCATTTTGATTTAGGCCTATTTTCATTGTGTTCACTCTGCTTATTCTAAGTAAACAGATAGTAATTCAGTTTTAAAATTTTCATCCTCAGATACCTGACTCTTAGTTTTTTTCCCCAAGAATGATATGTAAGCACCTATGTTGTCCTTTTGTGTGTGCTCTATTTCTTGCTGCTCGGGTAATCATCAGATTATGAAGCTACATTCAGCAAGGGTAAGCAGTAGTGCAGTCTTCACCATGATAGCAAGAAACGAGTAATCACAGAAGTGTTGTAGGAGTAATGATGTCAAAAGTCTCGGGACTGTAAAAATTCTTGAGTTTATGGGGCCTTTTTTTTTTTTCTTGTTGTAGAGAATTTATGGCAAATACCTACGAGCAGAGAGCTTTCGGAAAGCTCTCATATATCAGAAAAAATATTTGCTGCTGTTACTAGGCGGATTCCAGGAGTGTGAAGAAGCCACGCTGGCCCTCATTGCACGAATGGGTGGACAGCCTTCCTACACAGACCTCGAAATGATCACACATCATTCAAAGGGTTTTACAAGATTTCGCTCTGCAGTCAGAGTGTCCATCGCCATTTCAAGGTAAACTGGAGGAAGTTAGATTTCGAACTGATATGAGTGTGCAGTTTAATATATACTCTTCTAGCTCTCACTAGAACTTTTAATGTTCCATCCTGTTTAAACTGTACATTTTTGCTAGTCGTGAATATAGTGGATACTGTGTAGGGTGACAAGTTGAGCAGAGGATAGGTAAAATCTGTAATAGGAATAAGCAGTTGAAACTGGCTCTGTATTTGATAATCAAAGACGTGAGTGTATTAGATAAAGTCCATAATATTAGGAAAAAAAAGATTACTATCAATTCTAGGGTATGCATTTATTTACAAAGGTATTTTCTGCAACTTAATTTCCTTTAAAGGTTAAATTCTTACGTGTTAGTATAATACAGATTTATGAACTAGTTTTGTTCATCTGGGTAGTCCTTTGAATTCACAAGACTTTAGGTCTCAGACTGAGGATGAATAGGGATAGATGCAGAAGAACAAGTGAAGGTTATTACTGCATAGTACTGCCATGTTGCTAGCAAACCTTCTTCACAAGGGTTTGAACCCCCAAGCACTCCTGCTTTCTATTGAGCTGAGCCTTGTGTGTAGTATAAATTCAGGGAACTATTCATATACCTGTTGTAAGTGAGGCTTTTACTCACAGCGCTCTGTGGTTACAATTTTGGGAATGCAACAGGGCAAAAAGTCTATTTAGGATGATTTTAAAATGCTGCTGCCCTGTTACTTAGGTGCTTGAGGCATTTGCTGTCCACTTGGACTTCTGCAGCACCTCTGGAATCACTGGAATTGCAGAGGTGAATCTGAAAGCAGATTTGGACAAAAGCTTTTTTTCTTACGGACATGTATAACAATGTTTTCTACTTGATCTTCAGGTTTTAGATGCCCATCCATTAATTTTGCTTGGTGTTCAAGAAATTCATATGCCTTCTAGAATACAAGCAGCACATTATTCTTAGCAGACTGTTTTGTATATCGTGAAATTTTTTTTTTTTTTTTTTTAATTTGAAATGCAGAATGAAGTTCCTGGTTCGTCGATGGCACAGAGTTACGGGTTCTGGTATCCTAAGTATCAATAGGGATGTCTTTAGCCAGAACACAGGTAAATCCTAATTCAGTAATGACTGAAAAAATGGTATTCACAAGTCACACCACTGCTTAATGGAGATGGTTTTCAATTTGTGTTTTCCTCATGTGGAATGAATGAGGTGCTGTTCCTCCTTCCTTTTGCTGTAATTGCTTGGATTAACCTATTTCTCAGGTTTCTGAGAGTTTCCATGCTCAGCACAGACACTAATCTATTTGCTGTCTCTTTGATCTTGTTTTGCTCCATTGTGGGTGGGATTTTAAAAAATATAGCAACTTTCCCTATGGAGTGTGTTTGTGAAAGCAATTCTAGCTGCATCATTGGGTTTCTCTTAAGAGATCTGCACCCCCAGCTCTGAGAGGGGGTGCTGAGGTCAGGGACGGACAAAGGAATCATTGCAACTGCAGGTCCCCCACACTGGCGACAGAGCCTGTTGACCAGCCCTCCCTGGTCTTTTGCTCAGAATGAAAACATTTCATTCTTTTGTTATAGCTTAAAGTTTGGGAAATCTGGTTTTCTGTTTGCTTTTTGGGAGGAGCCTAAGGACAATCAGAAGCTTTTTTATTAATTGCTGACTATCTAGGTCTGCACTAAACCCCTGTTCTGTTCAGTCTGTAAGAGTTTTCTCACTGACATCAGTGAGGCTACGGTTTCACCTCTGGTTTTCTCTGAAACAGTCTGAAAGGGGTCTACATTTGTTAAACATTGTTTTTGTGATAAGCAAACAGAAAAATTGCATTTGCAATTCCCAGTAAAGGGCAAAAGGTTTTCGTTTTCAAGACATTGCTTTTTGTATTTCTAGGTAATGAGTTACGGCCTGATTCATTCTCTGGTGGCATGGATCTTTATGGAGAACAAAGGCATTCCTATAGATCCAGGTCAGACATGGAGTCTCCTAGATCTCCTGTAAACTTTCAACATAAGTACGTTTTATTTTAGATTTATTTTAGAACACTGTTCAACGAAATGAATGCATCAGTGCTTACTGCTAAGGTTTGTAATCTCTGATGCTATAAGATTTTTACTTTTTTTGTAAGGATACATAAAAAATTTCATCTCAGGTCTTCAGTGTGTGTTTGCTCACCACCTGGTCAAGGCCAAAGCTTGCAGACTTCTGCTGTCTGATTTATGTCATGTTCTTGGAACCGGTGGCAGATGAATGGATGGAGCTACGTTTACCTACCTCTGTAGCGTCTAGGCTTTGTGACTAAGCAAACCTCTGCTGCTTGTCCACCTTTCTGGTGGGCAGCTGGGTGTGGTGGGAGGGGCTGCCCAGGTTGCCCTCCGCTGAAGGAAGGGAAGAGCAGGGCCAGGGAAAAGTGGGGCCACTTGCTGGGGCTGGGGAGAGTCATCTGGCTACTGGGGGCTGGGAGGTATTTCCGCAGCCTTGTGGCTGGAAGCCGCTTGGTAGCTCTGCTACTTGTTCTTGATTAAACCCTTTGGGTGGCTGTAGTAAGCTGTGATACCAGAGGTATCAGTGAATCAGATGCCAATGAAAACAGGTATTTTTCACCAAAGGCATGTTTTTTCAGAGTGCCATCCACCTTTAATGACTTCATAGAGAGTTGTGGTCTCTGAGCTTTACTGAATATCAGATTCTTGCCATTTTGGATCTTTGTTTTTATATAAAGCATCTCAACATTTGTAAGCTTAGTTTGTGGCAACCATAACAGCTTACATGGAAAAGATGTTTAATCTATTTTAGCCACTTTTACTTATAGAGAGTAACAAAGAGAGACAGAATCCTGTAAAGATGGCCATGTCCTTGTTCCCACAAGCTTAGTAGAAAAGCAGACTTGAATCTACCACGGCTTCTGTGGCAGTCTCAGTAGGAATTTGCTGGTCAGTCTTTGTCCCCAAAAAATGCAGCAATAAATCAGGTGCAGTAGAAACCAAGGGCAACTGGGAAAAGTGGTGTCTCTGGGGCCTGCAGTATGATGGCTTGGGCAGTAAATGGCAGAGAGGTTAATTGGGTATGATGTGCTGGCTGCCACAAGGGCAAGTCAGGAGACATGCAGTCAGTAAGGCATCCCTACTTACTTTATTTTGCTGTGTCCTCCAATACTTTCAGTTTATTTGAAATTTTACTTTTTAAAAACATCTGTGTTCTTTTGCCCCTAGGTTCCACGGTGTGCACGCCGATTTAAACCCAGTCTCCTTCGCCTGTTCTCAACTGCAGAACTATGATCCCGAAAGAGCTCTAACCGATTACATCCATCGACTGGAGACACTACAGAGGCGACTTGGCAGTGTGCAGTCCGGTAAGGGCTCGGGCAGTCCTCCTCATGACTCCTGGGCAGCACAAGGCACAGTTCCAAGTCAGAAAGTGCGTGCTGGTTCTCCGAGATGTATAACAAACATCACTGATTTTAGGCATTTTCAGCCCTAAACAAGAGGCTATTCTGAGCTGTAGCAAAAACCTTATTTAAAAGAACATTGTAAAGTTCTTTGCAGGGAGACATACAAGTGTGCTTTAATTACAGATTCTGAGTTTATTGGTAACACTTTAACTTTCCCTGATTTCTAATAAATGTGCAGCAAGGATTCAGTTGGCATCTTATTAAGACTTTAAGCTAGATGAAGAAAAATGTACCCAGAAGATTGGGGTGTGGGAGTACAAGGGGAATTTCTTCTCCTACCACTTTTATTAGAGAAGTTACAGCCTTTTTGTCCCATAGGTGATGGTGATTTTTGTGCTACCGAAGGAATACATCAAGAACCTTGTCAGAGCAATGGGACTTAATTTATCAAACTTGATGTGGGGATGATTTTTGCTGTTACTGTGTTAGTCTTACTTCCTCAAATGGGTGGATTTTATGTTGAAGTTTTGTCCTTAAAAGATTTCCCATGTAAAGTCTTTCACGATTCTTCAGCAGAATAACACATCATTGGTGAATTCTCACCTTCTCATTCCCAGTAACCTTGATGAAATTCTCCATCTTACAGGTTCGACTTCATACACTCAGTTGCACGTGGGTATGAGAAGATAATGATACCCTTCCAACACCGCCGTCATGGGCAGCAAGGGTAATGGATTGCCTTCGGTAAATCTGTGCTCTTTCTGTGCTTTTGTATAATGTGTATATTGTGGGACCAATATGAACCAGCTATACAATGGTTTACAGTTCCATCCTGGCACACCCATGCAGACTGGGGTTTATGTATATAGGCATTTTGTGTTCATGAAAAAAAAAAGACAAAAACAAACACATCCCTCCACCATTAAATTACATGTATATTTGTGGAATGCTAATTTAAATGATTAACTTATGAAGTGTGTATTTATCAAAAGGGTGATCAAACTTGTGTATTAATGAAATCAAGCTACATCCGGCAACATTTACTTGCACTTTTTCTGGCAAGGCTACTGAAGTTACACAACTCGTAATATTTGCTACTGGCAGCGCAGACAGAAAATATCACTAGTAGAGACCTATTTTTGTAATGGTAGAAGTTTTGAATTTTATGGGTATTTTGTCGAAGTACTGAAATAAAGACGACTTCATGCTTTTAAGTGTTCAACTGCTCCCTTACTTGCATGGAAAAGGTTGCTCCTACCTGCACCCCTCCTACTTGTGGTGCTGCAGCTTTACTGTTTAGATTCCAAAACACTGCTACTACAGAGAGGACAGGTCCAGGCTCGGTTTCTGAAGACCCTGGTCATATCTTGGGCGGCTGGAAGATACTGCACTCCCCCCACTGCTGTGACCGATACAAAGACAAGGTTTTATAACAGCTCCACCCCCATTTAGAACAAGGAAGATGGGGCAAAGCCCTGTGGAAGCTCTCTGCGTGACCAACTTCATATGTACAAGAAAGAAAGGAGGGAGTTTATTACAAATTCCCTTAGAAAAGCTCTTCAGAATTGACGGGGTTGAGCACAGAAAATTTGCACGGGAGGTTTGTTTGCAAATTTAATTCAAAGGTCCTGTGAGCCAGAGCTCATTACTGTTTATCACCACTCTTGAACCAAACACCATTTAACAGTCCTGCATGAGTCAGTACAAAGGGGGACAACGTTCAGCTATTTCACTTTATAAAATGGTCACAAATTCACAAACATGTTATTTACAAAATGAATGCTGTTTATATCATCATATTGTTACTTTCACACTTCTATCAGGCTTCCAGAGTTTTTTAGAAAATTACTTGCTGCTTTCTGAACTTAAGCATTTTACAACTGCTTCAAGTTAGACATTTAAATCATTTATTCTCAGAAAAGGCTTCTCTGGGAACATTGTGTAGCTTGCCTACTGCTCAGCTGTACAGTAACATGTTTTTAAAGAAGCATGTGGGCACTTCCAAGAATCGGCCAAGACCATACCTAGCTTGCTCAGAACAGAGTCACAGATGCCAAAGGTAGGGCATCACCAAGAACACTGGCCCTCAGTGCCTCGTCCCTGATGGATTTACTGTAGATGGATACAGAGGTAAGGTACGCAGCTCTTGTTACCTGGGGAAAAGTGATCTTCTGTTGTTTTTCAAAAGCAGCAAGTTCCATTCATAGAAATTACTTATTTCTTCCAAGAGTTGGCACGCACTTTGAAAGTGTTACACCAATAGAAAAGACACTTTTTCTTTAAAAATGCAATGAGAAATTTGGAGAACAAGCAATTATACACAGCAGCATTAAATGGTGTGGGCAAACAAAACAGATGCAAAGACTTTGCATTTGGTAGATTGTTGCATTCCTAACAGTAGGTACAACAGTTTCCATTTGCCACTCATTTTGTCACAATTTCATTCAAAAGTCTGTTAGTTTACACAACTTAAATAAGTAAGGTTTTAGCTCCAGAATTTACAGTGACCTCCTCTTATATCTGATAACAGGATTATTAGGTGTGTGTATCATTGTTGTATAATTTATAGTTGGAAAGTAGTCATTGACGAGATCAAATTCATACAAACGAAGCAAAGTAGACCAAATAGTCTTAATCTGAACATAAGCAAAGTTTTCTCCAATGCAGCGATGACGGCCTAGAAGGAAAGACATAAAAAGCAGTTAGAGAACACTTAGTTATTAAATCACCTTTGACAACAAGCTAACTTTAAAGATTTTATGCAGACCATAGTTGCTTCTTTCTAAACAATGTGGGGGTCTGTTGCTACACTACAGCTTTATGTAACTCCATCACAGTCTTGTTTAGATAAGCTGTCACTGCATAAAACAGACCAATTTGGATGAGATTGAGTTGTTCTGCCCTCACCATAAGGCAATGATTTGTGTATTGCCGGAGAAGCGTTTGCAACATTGAGAAAAGGCATCAACTGCAACCATGTATTGTGGTGATATCTGCAAACAGTTTCAGCAGTTATGACTCTATGCAGATTTTTGCTCTGCCTTAAGCTGACTTTGTATTACCAGGTTTTTACCTTGACTTAAAAAGGTTCGAGTCAAATATCACACGTGCTAATCCTAAAAATTTGTTTTGGTTGCCACTCCAAATGATACACAGCTACTACTAATGCAAAACTATCGACTTCATTCTTTTAACTGCACTTTCACAGTAAGAAAACTTTCAGGCAGCAATAGAAAGAAAAAAATATATCCTCAGATGCTGCACCGCAGGGAGGTGCTGTACGAGAGGCCCAGCATGAGCCACTTCAGCACACAAGCATGCAGGAAGGCTCTGCCTTTTCTTACTCACCAGCGCCAAACGGAACATACGCAAATTTCTCCCCAGCGGCTGGGTTATCTTGGAGATACCGGTCAGGCTGGAAGTCGAGAGCATCTTTCCAGGAGTCTCTGAGTCTGTGGTTAACAGTGGGAGAGACACAGACCTGATGGCCGGGGGGAATATTATATCCAGCAACAGTCTACAAAACAAGAGACAAGACCCCACACACATGACAGCAATTTATCCATTTTTCTTTTTAAAGTGTTACCTGAAGTGCCACATCATGAAGCTTGAATTTCAAAAGACATTTTTGGTTAAGCCCATTTAAAATTAATGCAGCCTAATACCTTATTGTTTTAATGGTACAGGGCACAATGTTCAAGTAGTTGCAGGAACCTTTCAGCTGCTTTAACAAAGCTGGCAGTTCTACAGGAGTTTTTAAAAAACAAATTAACTTAAAATTTGTTGATAGCATTTGTCATGGGAAGGACATTCTTTTTAAAAATTATTTGACTTTCTATCTTATTTGTACAAACAGAAAGTTTTCTTTCAGATTTACCTAGCTTGTATTGTATTAAATGCAAGCCACATTTTTCCAAGATAGATAGATATTAAAAATACCTGGCAAACAAAAAAAAACCCAGTCATCTTTAAATTGAGGAAGATTTAAGCTGAAAGTTGACCAATAGCTAAAAGAAAGGGTCAGTTTTGCAGAGTAAGACTGCAAGTGGCTGTTACTAGATCCTCTCAGAGCCTTCCCTTCTCCAGGCTCAACAAACCCTGTTCCCTCAGCCTCTCCCCCAGGAGAAGTGCTGCAGCCGCATGCCATCTTGGTGGCCCTCTGCTTGCTTCACCTCTTCAACATCCTGATTGCTGGGGGCCAGAGGGGTCCAGAACTGGACACAAATAATTCCAGATGAAGGTAACAACCATCACGTTCAAGGTATTTGCTTTCCTCAATCAACACTGGCTACGCTTCCACTGACAGAACCCAGGACGCCATCAGCTTTCATCCCTGCCAGCAAATGCTGGTCACTCGCCTTTTTCCTTCTGCCAACAGGAACAGTCCCCACCAGGCTGTTTCCAGCCCTGCTCTACTGACATGAAGTGAGCTCCAACCAGTGTACTCACCTGGGGAGTTTTGGCCATTCTCATCATGGTCATTATAGGAGGTCTAAGCCTTAAAGTTTCTTTTAGACAGCGATCCAGCAAACTGAGATCCTTGAGCTGAAAATACATAGAGAAAATGATATATCAAAATGTAGCCAAGTTTATTCAACACAATGGTATTTTGTACCATTTAAAAACAAATTTTAAAAAATAATCAGAGTAAGCAGCTCATATTTACATGTACTTCATTAGCTACCCTAATAAATTTTTTTTCCATTTGATTCAAACGAGAAGGAAAAAAATCTCTGACCAGTGCAATCAGTTACATCTAGTTTCTTACTAATCTGTCTCATGAGTGTTTTCTGATGCCTAATTAAAGAACAAGGTCACACTGCATCCCTTTCCTCCTCTACAGGAGGATCTTCCTCCTCTACAGAACTATCATTTCTTAAATAGAAATTATAGGAATTGTAATTTCCTTAATCAACACTGATTAAAAGAACAGTAGCAAGCTGAAAATTTACTTGGAGAGAAGATATATTGGCAAAGAGTGTTATCACAGAGTGACTGTGCCACATTATTATCCTAGCACAAAGCATATGACTATATTTCACATTTGTTTGGGTTTGGTTTTTTTTTTTTTTAATAAGCATCTAATCCTGTGCCAAATTCTGCTCTCAGTCACCTGAGGAATAATGTAACATACAAACCTGGTCGTAAGTTAACGGTGGCAAGTCATCCCCACAAACTGCTTTTTGTTCTGCATAGCACCGTTCCTGTATTGACTTGTCTCTGGCTATGAAGAAGCCAAGCCAGGCACTGGTGGTCGAGGATGTGTGCTGCCCCGCCAGCAGCAACCCAATAAGCATTCCCGCAACTTCATCGTCCGTCAGCGGACGCCCATCCCTAGGTTGAAGGGTGTTACATTAGAGCTTCATTTGATCGGGTTTCCAGTTACAGCAGTATTTACATATTCCTCTTATGTACTACTTCCTCCTCTTTCATTGCCTACTCTAAATGGAGCAGCTAAAGATCTAGGTGTAGGGAGAAGGGGGAACAGAAGGGGAAGAGACTCTAGGAGCCTTAAAAGAAAATCATTACTGAACAGCCAGCAAAGAGAAAGGAAGCAACCTTGTGACCACTGATGAAAATCTCAGAAATCTAAATAGCCACTTAGAAGTAGAGTTTTTAGGCTATTTTTAAGAATACGGCTAGTACCAATTGCTGGCAACAAAACCAGTTCAGAATCATGAGGGCATATATCTTATTTTTCGGTAGATACGTTTTAACTGAAGAGCTCAAAGCTGAAGTAAAACATCTATAAATGACAAGTCTTCCAACCCTTTACTTACTTGTATGAAGCATCAAGTAGAGTTTGGAGCATGTCATCTTCCTTTTCCTCAGACTTTCGACGCTTCTGGATAACCTTGTAGAAAATATTCTTTATTTCCTTGTGCGCTCGATCTCGACGTCTGTGATTCAAAACACTTCTATTAGCAACTTTATAAAAAAGTAACACATAAAATGCTGATGAGGATTTATTGAGACATCTAGAGTAGCTTACAAACAAGAAATGGGGTGGGGAGAATCCAAACAACAATGACATTTATATAAAATGCTGAAGTTGCTTCATCTGTTATTTCTGGTACCTGAAGCTTGGCAGAGGTAGCCAACCTGGCAGAAGCCAGGCAGCGTGAGTAAAACCCCCATCCAAATCAGCGTACAGCTGAGCAACCTTCTCGTTCAGTAAGCTTCTTATTTCTTTCCCATGTAAGCAATGACTTGCTGTCAAAATGATCAGTTCTGAAAGGGCTTCAAACAGGTCTGAGGAAAGAGGTGTAAATTGTTACTGAGGATACATTTCAGGCAAGATATTATGCTTTACAGCTTATTCTTTATTCTATAGAAAAGAAAAATACGTAACTGGACACATTAATAATTTTAAATAGTTTTAGACTGTTTTACAAGGAGAATGAAGCATCTAATTTTAAGTTTCTGGGTGTCTATCAGGTCTCTCTTCAACTTTTTAATTAGATCGCTGATTTCAATAACTTTTTTCTAAGTAATTTCTTCCGAGAAATTTTTCTAGGAGAGCTAGTAATCCTTCCAAAGTAAGCCATGCAGTAGAAGTTCAATCCTTAGTGAATATAAAAGAATTCATACAAATCCACACAAAACCAGATAAGTTTTGTTGCTTTCCGAATTATTTTTCTATAATAACATACATTTAAATATAAAATTATATATTATCATAACATTAAGCACAGTTTATAGAATAAAATTATGTGCTTATAAAATAATAAATTTATTAAAATACATTAGTATTATATTAAAATTATATATTTACATGTTTATATATACACGTTAAAATAAACAATATTTCTGACACTTATGCCATTGTGGGCTTGCAACAACGGCAATGGGCTATGTCTAGCAGGCTAGTTGGGAAAGATAGGTGAGGAATAAAAGAAGAATTCCACTTAGATCACTAATCTAACCCTATCCGCTTCAAGGATGCAGTTTTTCAGTGTAGAAAATCCCTGAGCTAAGATCTCTGACACAGGCTCTGGGAAGTCAGAGCAGTATCTTTTCCCAGGGACTAAGAAGTGCCCCATCCCTGGAAACATTCAAGGTCAGGCTGGACAGAGCTCACAGCAAGCTGATCTAGTTGAAGATGTCCCTGCTCATTGCAGGGGGGTTGGACTAGATGACCTTTAAAGGTCCCTTCCAACTCAAACTATTGTATGGTTCTAAGAGGTTACGCTGATCTGATTCATACTGTGCAAAAAAGCATGATTCGGCCAGGCAACAGGTACGCTCTCTATAAGCCAACTAAGAAAGCAATAGTAAGATAGTCCTTCACTCCTTTCCATGATTGTCTGAGCAGCTTTATTCCCCAATAGCCTTAAATGTGATTAAACAAAATCTGTATTTGGCATGTTTCTTCTGACGTTCAGTACAGTTTTACCTATGTCTTTTTTAATTTCTTTAACATTGCAGTACATCATTTACAAAAACATACTGCATTGGCCTTAATTCCTTCCCGGAAGATTGGAGGAAAAATGCATCTGATCTTGCTTACTTTTTTCTCCACTCTCTCCCCATGCTTTGAAATACTCCTTTGTTTCTTCTTCAATCACAGATACATGCTGTTTAAACTGGGCAATATTTAGCCCAGTTTTGAGCATCTTCTTCTGTTCCAAAAATACCTAGAGGAACCAAGACAGAAAAAGCAATCAGTACAAGGATCATCATATTAATGTAATTAACAACTTATTATCTATTGTTATATAGATATAACACTATAAGAACATACAGAAGTAAAAAGAGATTATGATTAGGACTGCAGGGTACAACAGATACTCAAATAATAAGCAAATATTCTGGTTTTCACCTTCTTTGTTTTCCTAGCAAGTTTAGTAACATCCAAGTAAAACCCTAGCTCAAGGGAACTACATTGCTCTCTTTTGCAGTACCAAAACAAAAATTAATTTTAGCATCTTCATTAAACTTTATCCCTGAAGATAGAAGAAGCATTCAAGATTGAAATATGGAATGCACTTTAGACACACAATGACAAACGTAATCAGACCTGTCCTTACAAAGCCTGGATCCGGTCTGTGTTCGCTGTTAGGTGGCCTCCTTGCTTTGTCTCCCCCAGAGCATCTGTCTTCCATCATGCACCAATACCTTACCTCTGGTCTAAAGATGCACCTTTCTTTTACAAGGGCCTCTGATCTCACTGCCCAGAAGTCAGACACAGAAGGAGGAAGCAAACTGCTTCCCAGGAAAATGGTAAGCTTCACGTCCTTCTCACCTCTTCCTCTTCTTAGTATAGACTCATAGCTAACCAACCTACTGGTAAAAAGCCCACTATGAGAGAACCGTTCAGTGGATTTACAGGACACCTACTCAGAAAATTATTCAATGAATTTTAAGCCCTAATTATGAATTAGGGCATCTGCCCTATAGATCTGCACCACACCATGAGCAACACACCAAAACTTATCTTCCCATGAAGGGCTCTGCTATACTTTAAAAGGCATAAGAAGGTTACTTCCTAGAAACTTCTCTTTTTTTAGAATGCAGTGGGGACTCCAGCAGCCTGTCAGAGGGTACACATGGCACAGAGCAGACAGACAAGCACATTTTCCCTTGCAGCATGCTAGCCCAACTCCAACTCCAGCTCCAGCTTGGTGCAGACAGGAATGGCACACAGGAGTGAACTCATCATCTGCCATTTCAGCTCTTCTTAACACAAAACTATCTGCAAGAGGCTTGGAGGGAGGAGACAGAGAGTGAATAATGAGTTGACATATAAACTATGCATATTAAAAATTACCAGAATTACAGGTAAAGAAGTAACTTCTTCCTTTTGAAGAGTAAGGGGTAGTTCTTTTAAACACATGACTAAAAGGCACCATCAGACTGATAAGAGAGTTTTAGCAGCTTGAGCAGAGAGAAGGGAGCCTCAAAAGTAAGTTCTGGATGATCCCTCAATGGTGGAATGCCACTGAAAGTTTGAACAGGTCTCTAAATACCTTCCCAGTAGATGCTATGGCTGTCATCTATCTGGACTTCTGTAAGGCCTTTGACATGGTCCCCACAACATCCTTCTCTCTAAATCGGAGAGAGATGGATTTGATGGGTGGACTGCTGGGTGGATGAAGAATTGGTTGGATGGCTGCATCCAGAGGGTAATGGTCAACAGCTCAGTGTCCAGATGGAGACTGGTGACAAGTGGTGTCCCTCAGCGGTCCATTCTGGGACCCGTACTCTTTAGTATCTTCATCAATGACATAGACAGTGGGATCGAGTGCACCCTCAGCAAGTTTGCAGGTGACACCAAGCTGAGTAGGGCAGTTGACAGGCCTGAAGGACAGGATGACATCCAGAGCGACCTGGACAAGCTCGACGAATGGGCCCATGTGAACCTCATGAGGTTCAACAAGGCCAAGTGCAGGGTCCTGCACCTGGGTCGGGACAACCCCCAGCATCAATACAGGCTGGGGGATGAAGGGACTGAGAGCAGCCCTGCCGAGAACGACTTGGGGGGACTGGTGGATGAAAAGCTGGACATCAGCCAGCAATGTGCGCTCGCAGCCCAGAAGGCCAACCACATCCTGGGCTGCATTCAAAGCAGCGTGGCTAGGAGGTCGAGGGAGGGGATTCTGCCCCTCTACTCTGCTCTGGTGAGACCCCACCTGGAGTCCTGTGTCCAGCTCCGGAGCCCTCGGCACAGGAAAGACCTGGACCTTTTGGAGAGGGTCCAGAGGAGGGCCACAAAAATGATCAGAGGGATGGAACACCTCTCCTGTGAGGACAGGCTGAGAGAGTTGGGGTTGTTCAGCCTGGAGAAGAGAAGGCTCCGGGGAGACTTTACTGCAGCCTTCCAGTACTTAGAGGAGGCTTTTAAGACGGGGACAGACTTTTTAGCAGGGCCTGCTGCGACAGGACAAGGGGTAATGGTTTTAAACTAAGAGGACAGATTTAGACTAGATCTAAGAAAGAAATTTTTGATGCTGAGGGTGGAGAAACACTGGCACAGGTTGCCCAGAGAAGTGGTAGCTGCCCCATCCCTGGAAACATTCCAGGTCAGGTTGGACAGGGCTCTGAGCAACCTGCTCTAGCTGAAGATGTCCCTGCTCATTGCAGTGAGGTTGGACTAAATGGCCTTTAAAGGTCCCCTTCTAACCCACGCGATTCTATAATTCTATGTCTGAAATGAAATTGTGGTGGTAGCACTATGTGAAAAACCAGCATTCTGTCCAAAACCAGACATGCTACCTCACTAGCTTCATATAGGGAAATGCACAACTAGAGGTAATCAGTGTACGTCAAGAACGAAGTCCCTGCACCTCCTAGCTGTGGGAGAAAAGCAGCCCAGGTGATTTTCTGAGGAACCCAAATTGGCACAGATAAAAAGGAAGAAGTCCTTCTAGTAACAAAGGTATGAATGAAGTAGACTTATCCACAGATGCCCGAGGCTTACTGAGTAATATGAAAAGATTAATCTCTTGACTAAAGCAGACAGGCTAGAGAAAAAACTAGGGTAACTCTAGAAAAAGACTCTATTTCAGAAAAAAAAACAGTATATGGTGGGCCAGTGAGGTAGGCCTTAATCATCCCTATATCCCTGAAGAACACAGTTGTACGAAATGCCCATTTCTAAGAAGCTTTTAGAAAGTTCTACAAAACTTCTGAAGGATGAGATTAGATCCCACTGAAGAACTAGCTCTTGACTGAAGACATTCAAATCCATCCATGAACTGTAGAGTGTGAAAGCAGAAGTCAAAACAGCTGTAACAACAAGTGGATGAACTTTCACAGAATTAAGAGACAAATCAGGACCTTCCATTTTCAAGCAGACATCCCATGAC
Source organism: Phaethon lepturus (assembly GCF_000687285.1). Taxonomy (NCBI): domain Eukaryota; kingdom Metazoa; phylum Chordata; class Aves; order Phaethontiformes; family Phaethontidae; genus Phaethon; species Phaethon lepturus. Next base: position 3,361 of record NW_010516973.1, on the reverse strand, counting down.
AGTCAGAATCCAAAGAACAAGCAGAACACAGTGAAAATCTGTCCAACTTAGCAGGCTCTGTCTGATTCATAGACACTTTTCTGAAACTACTCTATACTAGAGAAGAACATGAAAGATGTATTGCAGAGAATCATATACCCTCTACACTCTATCAGCCCCAAAAGGGATCCCCGATTCCATCCCTGACTTTTTGAGGAAGGCCTCCAACTGTTGGAACTGGTAGGAAAAAGTCTGTTAGAAAGGCCCCATTTGTGGAAGAGGTCTCCTAGCACACAAGAAACGGCCTCTTACTTGCTATCCAGGCTGCAGTCCTGCCGGTATCATTCACAAAGGGATGTGAGGAGCTACACAAATCTGTCAAGTGCAAAAAAACCCAGCACCCAAACAACTAAACAATCCTCCTCCCAACTTTGTGACGCCGTCTATCCACAATTTAACACCTCCCGACAAAGCAGGAAACAACTAAGTTCTTTACTTATTTACAAAGTGGCAAGCTGTTGGTAGTCAGTTGTATATGAGATTTCCAAAAGAATGGGGTAAGAACAACGTACATACTTTGTGGATCACTGCAAAATGCCAGTGTAGAGGAAAAGAGACTAGTGATTACTGCCCCACATAACTAAGAGGGCAACAACCACTGCAAGTACTTTTGGCAGGGGAGAATGAAAAGCCATGGTAAGGAGGAAAACTCCTGATGGCCACAGAAGCTATGACCAGTCAAATGATTGGTATCTATACAAACAAAATTAAGCCACTACTGAAAATTCAAAAATAAAGTATATGACAATGCTGTTTCTGCCACCAGACTACTCTGTTGTACAAAGGCTGCCAGTCTCAACACGCACTGAACACAGAGTCCCAGTGGAGCAGGTGTGACCACAGAAAAGTTGGCTTCTGCAGTTTAAGAGTCTATTATGACAAAGAACATGCACAAACAAGAAATAAGCCAACACCTAGCTCAGAACCAATGCCACAGCTTCTGCACTTCCAGACTCATGCAGACTGTATTTTGCAAATATATACAGATTGATTTTTGTCCGAGCAAGAAAAACCTTGTGGTGGAAACTATCAAATTAATACTCCCGTTATCTAGATTTGGCATGGCATAAATGAAAAATTATCTCTCTTAAAGCTCTCTCAGAAGGAAGACCTAAAGTTGCTTGTAAAGGAAAAGTAAACTGCAGTCAGTGGCATGCTGTTAAGTGAACAAAAAAGGGACTCACTTCTTAGTTTTTCCTCTGTGGTGGGATTGGATGGTTTCAAGAAAAATAACTAGCATCCAGACTGACAAATGGCCAGGTGGTAAATAAAGCAGCCTAAACATGCTCAGTCTTCACCATCCAACTGAGACAATTTACCAACTGCATTACGCCTCGCTGCCAGAATCGCATATGAATGCAGAACCCCATCACACAGAGCCAAGAGCACAGGGCTGCCTACTCAGAATTTAAATTATGCTACTTTTCTACTCATCTTATATTTAAAATACATACTGTATTAGGAACATCATAAGCAACTCCCTTGCCAAAAACTGGTGTAGTTAACCGAGAGTATACATCCTCTGCATTCAAATCTTCATTTTTACTATTGAAGAGTAGAGCAGCAGCATCGCTACCCAGTAAGTATGTGAAGGTCTTGCCAACCATAGTGAAACTGAATACAGGTCCATACTAAGAGAGAAAAAAAAAAAGGTTTATTTTAAATAAGAAGAACATAAATCATTAAATCCGTATCTCTTTATGTACAGTCTTCCATAGATCACTTACTCTCCTAAGAAATGTCTAGAGACTTAATAAAGATACAAATATTTTAAACGAATTTAAATTCTGTTCTCAAAATACTTACTGATATCTAATGTTATAATGAACATACATGATCTTGCACATTTTAAAACCATTTAGTTTTAAATATGTAAATAAAAGACAAGTTGCAGTACGAGAACTCGCAGGGAGATACTGCACATACAGCTTTCAGTAATCTACAAACACTGTCTACAAAATTGTGGATTTGGAGTTATGCATAAGTAATTAAGAGCAGACAAGCTTTTAAAGTTTAAAGGGCATCTCCAGCAGATCTTCACATACTAAATTTGGCTTTCTTTAAGCTAACCAAGCTAAGATTTAAGCTTTTGTTTTAGACAACGTGAAACAGATCAATAAATCTTATTTGATTGGAATTAAGGCTCTACTGCCTTAGTCCATTTCTTTTGGGCTGTTATAGTATAAAACCTACTGAGGTTTTATACACCAGCCCTTTTAACATTGGAGAGGGCCTTCGAATTCATCAAATTGTCTACAGAGGTGGTGAGCTACATTCCCACCAGGACACAGATTAGTGAAGAGTGAGAACAGAAGTTCCCCATTAAGGGAAGAAAGAGCATCATGAAAATGGCTTTATAATTAACTTGTGATTCAACTATGAGCATTATCCAAATACCTCTTGTGATTCAGATTTAAAAAAATATGTCCGTATATCTCAGAAAAAAATATTTCTCTTTGTACATAGCAATGTATGTAGCAAGAGCTAAGAAACCAGAGCCTGCCCTGCACACTCCATTCCAGATTCGAGGTGGTAAACAACAACGAACTGCTTTTAAACAGGCTCCAGATAGAGAACTTAATGGATACAGAAAAATATTTTAGCATATTCTCAGCTAGTCATGGGTGAAAACATACCTTGTCATAAGCTTTTTCCAAAAATTCAATGGGACTTTTTCCAAATGAGATTGCATGTCCAAGGAAAGGGATGCTTGAAGAAATATAAGGTGGGTATTTCTGAGAAAGAAAAAAATAAATGTTGAATTATCTTCAGAGAGTAACAAGATCACGGCCATTTACATAAAACTAAACTTAGAAGAGGCTTTAGACATATTTTCTCTAAACTTTTTTGTGAAAAGGCCAACCTTGGACAAATGATTATTTTTTGAAATAGAGTAACAGCCACATTTAAAAGCAGCAGAGGTTAAAATAAAGTGAACACGATTAAGAATCTTGCTGACACTGCAACTAGAAAGAAGGCAGCCACAAACAAAACAGTGCTGACGATTTGCTAAGCAGACCCCCAAAAGCATCAGCTCAGTTTAGCAACGAGTTTCGTACGTACGTGGGAGACTTCTTTTCAGCTGCACTGATGAAACAGCACCGGGCAGGGCCTTTGCCGCTACAAAACCTAAGCGCCTCTGCTCCTGTGTTACCAGGAGGCGGGGCGAAGGGACAAGACACCGTCCCCGGGGAGGTGCTGGGAACGCTCCTCGCTCGCCAGGTTCTACCGCTCACCTCCCCGCGCTCCCCAAGGGCTCTCCGGCGGTGAGTGCGCCGCTGCTCCCCTCACCCGTCCCTCCGCACCCTGAAGGGAGACCGCC
>NW_010516972.1:1208-2489 GCF_000687285.1 Phaethon lepturus | reverse complement strand
CCGTTGCTTAGTTGCCGGCTGGGGCTAAACCACAACACTTGGTTACTCTGATGTTGGGATAACGGAGCCGATGGTTTGGACTTGGAGGGTAGAGAAGCTAAGCAGTTGGGACTGATGGATTGAGAAGTGGGTATTGACAGAGGTCTTGGAACAGACACACATTTCCTCACTCTCTGGAGGTGACTCCTGTTAAGCGTGAAGAACAGGTATCCCTTTAGGGATGATATCATATGTCCCAAGCAAGTGGACAACCATTGAAAGAGGTGTTAAGAATCTGAGGGAAATAGCTGTGCATGAGCTGATTTTTGCTGACCTGGACAACCCGCAGACACCACTAGATCCAGATGCACTCAGAGTTACCGGACCCATGTGGCACAAGTGGTTACTGAGTGCGCCACCATTGTATGCCAACATATTAGCATTATTTAGCTGGAAAGACGATGATGCACCGACGGTGGGTGACATAGATAGTCGAAGACGGCAATATGCAGTCTCTCTTCCTCCCCACATGCTGGTATGTCAGCTGTAGAAACACCGTCTGACAACTCCGCGAAACTACTCAGTAAGGTGTTGGAAAAATTGTCCCAGACTGAGGATAGGTACCACTCCCCATTTGTACCTACAAGTGTCTCAGACATCAGCAGAAAGTGTTCCCAGGTGAGGCCTGCTCAGCAGGGACGGTACAGATCACGAGGCACCCTGTGGTCTTACCTGCATGACCATGGAGAGAACATGAGGAACTGGGATGGGAAACCTACCTCAGTTTTACAGGCACACGTATGTGCATTGCAACATAGAACAATCACAAAAGTGGGTTCTTCCAGGAAAATTACTGTTCCAGTTTCCAGTGCGCAGCTCCCCGGACAGCACGGATGGGCTTCCGATCCCTTTTTACAGGACGTGAGTGAGGGGGATGGGGGTTGAATCCACATGTTGCGCTCAAACCCATATACTGATAATGGTCGCCATTCTCAAGATTAGCGGCATTGCAACATAGAACAATCACAAAAGTGGGTTCTTCCAGGAAAATTACTGTTCCAGTTTCCAGTGCGCAGCTCCCCGGACAGCACGGATGGGCTTCCGATCCCTTTTTACAGGACGTGAGTGAGGGGGATGGGGGTTGAATCCACATGTTGCGCTCAAACCCATATACTGATAATGGTCGCCATTCTCAAGATTAGCGGGGCCCTGCCTCCAGCCAGATGGAGGAGAGGGACAACCTAGTTTATTGGACTGTGTGGATTCGATGGCCTGGCACATCAGCCCCACAGGAATATACGG
>NW_010516972.1:659-989 GCF_000687285.1 Phaethon lepturus | reverse complement strand
GGTGGGCTTTTGGTATAGCTGCCTTGGAGACGGAAGAAATGAAACAGCTGTCCACCTTGCCTGGTCTCTCAGAGGACCCTTCTGTTGTGGAGTTACTGAGGGTCAAAGAACAACAGGTGCCCGTTGCTCCTACAGTGGTGCACTGGCGACAATATCGCACCAGCCGAGACTCTCTGCTTCCATAAACTCTGCATCCATAAACTGATCCATCAACAGCAGTCAAGAAGTGATCAGCAAGACTCGCTCACCCTTTAACAGCCCCATATGGCCAGTGCGAAAGTCTAATGGAGAGTGGAGACTGACAGTAAACTATTGTGGCCTGGATGAAAT
>NW_010516972.1:0-504 GCF_000687285.1 Phaethon lepturus | reverse complement strand
CCAGTACCCCTGGAACTGACTGCCCCAGGGGTGGAAACACAGCCCTACCATTTGCAATGGGCTGATCCAGACTGCACTGGAACAGAGTGGAGTTCCAGAATACCTGCAATACATTGATGACATCATCGTATGGGGCAACACATCAGAAGAAGTTTTCGAGAAAGGGAAGGAAATAATTGAAATCCTTCTGACAGATGGTTTTGCCATCAAACGAGGTAAGGTCAAGGGACCTGCACAGGAGATCCAGTTTTTAGGACTAAAATGGCAAGATGGACATCATCAGATCCCAATGGATGTGATTGATAAAATAACAGCTACGTCTCCACCAACTAACAAAAAGGAGACAGACTTTCTTGGGCGTTGTGGGGTTTTGGAAAATGCACATTCAAAATTACGGTCAGATTGTGAGCCCTCTCTATGAAGTGATGCGAAAGAGGAATGATTTTAAAAGGGGCCCTGAGCACCCACAAGCATTTGAACAAATTAAACAGGAAATATTTCATG
>NW_010516971.1:28485-49773 GCF_000687285.1 Phaethon lepturus | reverse complement strand
GGAGCCCTCCTGCCCCTCCTGCTCTGGGCTGCGGGCTGCAGGGCTGTTTTTTTCTCACTCCATGTCTCTCCCAGCTGTTGTACAGCAGCTTTTCCCCTTCTTAAACACGTTAGCGCAGAGGCACTACCAGCACTGCTGACTGGCTCAGCCTAGGCCAGCCGCGGGTCCATCTTGGATCTGGCTGGAACTGGCTTTGTCCTACATGGGGGCAGCTTCTGGCATCTTCTCACAAAAGCCACCGCTGCAGCCCCCCCCCCCCCAAACCTTGCCATGTAAACCCAATACGTTTATATGTGGAAGCTAACATCCTGAAGCCTGTCTAACACACTCAGAGGACTGCTTTCAGCACAACACTACGTAGGAATTTCTTTCAAAATCAATATACAAGTGATGCCACCCACTCAGATTAAATGACTTATTGATTGAAGTCCTCAGTCTGGAGAAAAAAAGCTTTGCTTCCATCATGTTCTCAGTCTGAGGAGATCCAGACGTACCTGCTTCTCTCCCCCTTACCACTTAAGTGTACTGTAAAGCCCATCCTCGCCGCATTGCCGGAGCAGAGCAGTGTCCACGTCTGCAGTTGAAGTGTAACTTCAAGAAACAAACAGTACAAGAACTGTGAGCAGAAGAAAGAGCATGAAGAGCACAACGGAACATAAGAACAACTGTACCGAATCAGATCGAAGGACAAGCTAGCCCCAAGGTCTGTCGCATACACTTAGAGACAGAATATTAGAAATCAATCACATGCAAGGTGAGTCTAGATGCTGTTTTCCTGCTTGTTCATCACCAGTACTGTCTGTTATCCCTTATCCAAGACTTTACTCAGTTTGGGGGACCTTCGGAACTTCTTTAGATGATTAGTGGCACGACTCAGTTATTTTTCACCTCTGTGAAAAAAAAATAAAATCACCAATACAAAAACCCCTGCTTCCTGATACTTTAGCAGCATGGCTTCTAGTATTGTGTAGTATGAGACATCCCTCCTCCACATTGTTCCTAATTTCATAAATCCCAAGACTGAATATTTCAAGTTTACTTTTCTTCTCCAGCAGAAGCTGTTCCTTACCTCACTTTATTTATTTTCTTCTTGACTATGTGCTTTTTTAGGGATTGCCTTGTCATTTTGGAGATAGGACAACAAAAACAAGACATGGGATTAATGATAGGGTTAATGTCAGAGTCAGTGCATTTACTTAGCTCTTACCACTATACACAATTCAAATAATAATTAAAAAAAAAGTAATATTATCTTAGAACTAATAATTACGTATGTAGACTTAGGCTTAATTTTCCCATGTGCATCTCATGTGCATGGATCTATGTGGGATTGAGATACTTCCCAGAGCAGAGGAATAATCCTGTTTTGATAGCTGTTTCTAAGATTATATTTTGTCCAGTGACTCTTTAGTATTAAACACATTAAAATAAGAAGGCAGAGAGCTGTCTTTCATCTAAAGGAGGGAGGCTATGAGATACATCTCCTTTTAAACTGGTAAGTTCGGGTCTCTGAACAATATGCAGGCTTTTGTGAATACCTCCCTGAAGTAATTAATCCTCTCCACACGTTGTGTGTACAAGTCAGACATCTCAGGAGACACAATTCCAATTTTTCTGAGCTAAGGGTAACAGGAATTGTCACACCTACATCTAACTGTTTGTTCCCAGAAATCACAGGAGAAGCTGCAGAACAACCACTCAAATGCAGGCTATCTGGGAGAACTGAATATAAGTTTATATGGGAATGTGTAAAAAGCAGTGCAAAATGAATCTCCAGTCAGGTAGCACAGAATTGAACTGCCTGGCATTTTTGGCCATATGCTGATTTAGCAATTTATGAAGTTAAAGCCTATAGTAGAATTCACTAATTTCCATAATGTAAATTATTTCCTCAGAAGTGTATTTCCCATAAGTGAGATGGTTTTGCTGTGGCCATGAATAAATCAACAATGAAATAATCTTTATAGGCAGTGCTAAAAAAAACTGACTCAGGAGGGAAAACTGAACATAAATAACAGAAAAGTTTACTGAAAAAAACCCCACACAAACTCATTAAAAATACATTTATATTACGAAAAAAAAAAAAGGACTACGTGTAAAAGCAATCTGCCTAAACCTAGCATTGCAGATCTGACATTCATTGTATTGATCAAAACCCTGTTTTGTCAGGGAAATGTTTGATGATATTATTTTGACATAAATATAGCAACCAACAGGACACAGATAAATCTTTAAGGTCTAACATGCTGTTTTGAGGCTTTAATCAAGAAAAGAATGATGACCAACATTTTCTTGAGTGACTAATGATTTGAGACATATTCTTCCCTGTGCGCTTATCTAGAGATGCCTTGAAGGGAACAACTAGAGGAAAAGAAACAGTCAGCATTGTCTGAAAGCTCTCTTTCAGGGTGCTCCAAAAGTGGCACCACAAATCAGGACTTCTTGGCTCAATTTTCAAAACCTGTCTGTGCATTCTGTATTCATACAGTTATCGTTATGTGTACATTTGCATACACTAAGGCAAATAGCTTGTGTTGCTACTCGTTTGTCTTAAGTGAGCTTTCAAGGATGTGAGCATGTTTCTGTGAAAATAAAAAATTAAAAAAAAAAGCAGACAAAGCCCTTTTTTTCTTCCTCAGAGATACTCAACTATGCAATTCCTGTTAGTCACATGCCAAGAAGCTCTGGATCTCTGATGGCTCTCAAGAACATGGAACTGCTTCTTCAGGCTCTTGTGGTCGCTCTACACATGCTGTGTTTGAAGATTTTAGGTATTGTATTTGCGCTCAGGGAAGCTGCTTGGCCAAAGAGCAGTAGATCTGACGTGCTGTTTGCCTTAGACAGCACTTTATTATTTGCAGCACTCTTTTCCACAAATTGGTCTTATTTCTTCTTTCTGTCAAAAACGGCAATAACTAACATTAAGTACAAGAATTCTGGAGCAGAGTTCACCTGATGGTGGCCATCAGCACCTTCCTTCATCAGCTTGAGTCATACTATATAAATTTTTGGTTTGTGTACCCAGATTTAATTTTTTTCAGGGTGAGTAATGTATTCTTACTGTATCTACAATGGTGGAGCCTTAGTATCTGATCCCATAATTCTTATCTATACCTGTAGAAATAAAATATAAATATAAAGGTATGTGGGGCAGGACTGACAGTACTCTTGTTAAGACAGCCCAGCACTTCTTTTTGTAAGAATCTGTTTTTAATGGGTTATAACTACCTTACATTTTAAGCATTTGGCAAAGTCAAATTTGTTGGATTTATTTTGCCTTGCTTTCTTCTGCATGCAAGGGTATTTCACTGAGGTTTTTTTCTTTGTTTTGAAGAAGCCAGAACGGTTAAGAAAATCTTTCAGAGACGAATACTATTGGCAAATACTGCTTTGTCCACCCTAACAAGTCTTTAGAGACATTTCCTCCAAAACGTCCTTTCAGTTTCATCCTTTGAAAAAGGAACTTGAAATATCGAGAATGTGCCAATTTCTGGACTCAGGAAAATACAGTCACATCAGAATCTCTTGGGATTTACTCAAGCATCTGACATTACCTACCACTGACTGAATAATATATTGCTAGTTTTCCACAGCACGGCTGAACTCAGAAAGACTTCCCCTATAATGGCTTCCCATTAGTCCTCTCCCTTGCCATTGCACAGTCTAGCTACATGATGCTCTCTCAATGAACTGCAATATTTTAAGTGAGCATTGTCCATTCCTGTGCACTGGATAAGGGAGAAATCTTTAGGAGAAAAATATCTTTGTTGTATAAGTATGAATAAAGAAAAGAAGGCAGAATTAATCAGCAAGGCATCCTTATTCCTGGATCTCCTGAGAGCTTGATTTGTCAGTCTTAGTACTATTTTTGCAGACTTTGTGTGCAACCTATTTTATATATGTCTGATTCTGATTCAATAGTACCTCAGGCTACAAACTAAAGTGAGGTGGAGGTCAATCAACTGCGTATATTTCATCTGAATTAAACCACACTATTTTCCAATAATGGAGGTTGAATACAAGATGAGATTATGTTTTCACATCATGTATACGTGTACTGAGCGTATTTGTCTTTGTAACACCTAAAGCAAAATAATATGAGTTGAGAAAGATTTTTACATTACCTGTAGCTATGAAAAAGTTCAGTTTATTTATGTTTGCTGTTAATTATGAAATGGTACATAGTCACATTACCTTTAATTAGCAATATTCCTGCAGTCATCAAGCTTTTCAGTCATTACTTCATTTTCACAGTAAAAATGGCTGTTAAACGCATTTTCTGGTAAGCATACGTAAAGAAACTATAATGGGTGTGGGAGATAAATCAATGAAATAAATATTTAGAGAGGATTAAGGTCTGTAAATTATGTATCTTCCAAAGAACATAACTTTCCTGTCAAACATCCTATTGATCTCCTTAGGCTCTTTAACTCTTCTTCCTCTCCGGTGAATATATTCTAATAAGAAATACAATATTGCTAAGTTTCAGCGATAACTGACCCGTCAGACTACAACATTCATTGGTTCTGTATGGATATCAGGGAGAACTTGGAAACATTCAAAAAAAGTAGAACTGACAATACATCTCCTACTGTTCTGAATACTTCAAGAGCAGTCAGTCTTACTTATCCTCCAATCCAAGTACCAAACCCATTGTTTAACCAAGAGCCATAAGACACATACTGCATGCTTTGGAGAAGGTGAGAAAAAGTGTTCTGGACAACATTTACAAATACAGAAACCTTCCCAAAGGACTCACTATTACATTGCAGATTAAGATTCAAATGGATATATTTCTGGGGTACAGAGAGCTTTGATAATGTCAACTTACTTTATTGGCCCACTAGTAAGAATATAATATAAGAGCTTCAATGGGTCATGTCCTTAAATCTGGCCAATAGCAGATACTTAAGGAAGAGTAAGAATAGTGTCAGTGGGTATTGTACTTTTCAAAATTCTCCCCACCTCCTTAGGAACTTCTTCAACCAAATTTCATTTCCACATATTTAGTAACACTCAAAGGATTTCTCCTTCATGAACTTGTGCAGTTTCCCTATAACCATCATAAAATTTTAGCACTCACGATATTCCTGTCAAGCAGCCAGGAAGGATTCTGGAAAAGGGAGTATGGAAAGTTTTGTGACCTAGAAGTCATGATCCATATTGAAATATTGTATTTGGTCTGGCTGAGATGGAGTTAATTTTCCCCATAGCAGCCCTCGTAGCGCTGTGCTGTGTGTCGGTAGCTAGAAAGGTGTTGATAACACACCAGTGTTTTGGCTACTGCTGAGCAGTGCCGGCACAGCACCCAGGATGTCTCTCCAACATTCCCCCCTCACCAGTAGGCTGGGAGTGAACAAGATCTTGGTAGGGGACACAGCCTGGACAGCTGATCCAAACTGGTCAAAGGGATATTCCATACCATGTGATGTCAGCTCAACAATAAAAGCTAAGAGAAAGGAGGACGGAGCAGGGGTGACATTCATTATTACGTTTGCCTTCCACAGCAACCACTACATGCGCTGAAGCCCTGTTTCCTGGGAATTGGCTGGACATCACCTGTAGATGGGAAGTAGAAAATAAATCTTTTGTTTTTCTTTGCTTCTGCACACGGCCTTTGCTTTTGCTTTATTAAACTGTCTTTATCTTGACCAACATGTTTTTTCCATCTTGTTTTCTTCCTGCCTTGTCCTGCTGAGGAAAGGAGTGATAGACCAGCTTGGTGGCACCTGGCATTGAGCCAGGGTCAACCCACCACAAAGATAAAAGCTTGTGTACTGCTTCTACAAAGAACCACTTCCTTCTGTTTGTGTTGAACTTGATTCATTAAGTTCATTGAGCTGTCCCTTTTGTTAAAAGAGAATGAACAATCAATCTATAGCTATACTATTTTTGTTGCTTTTTTTGTCATTCATGGTTCTGCAGCTCTCTACCACACCCTCCCCTTCAGTTATTTCTGTTTCCATCCGAGTCCTGGATAATTTCATTGTTCTTTGTACATAGGTAATTCCATATCTCTCAACATCCTCATTCAAAACCTTATACAGTTTCCTATACCCAGATAGGTTCCACAGTTCTGCAGCTGGCAGCATAATGTGGCTTGTCATGGGAAATATATTTGAGTGGCTGATAAACCATGTGTATCCCAAGAGCCACATCCTCGTGACCCTTCCAATATGCTCTTTAGCTATGAAGGTAGAAATGATGTTAACATAATCTAATTTTAGTGTAACCCAAATAGTAGAAGCTCCTATTAGCAATAAATGAACTTTCAATGTATCCTAACGTTGGATAAAGCAAACCCAGAAAAATCCTGTGAAAAACTTGGAGACAGGATTTCCTCTCCTCATTGCTGTCTCCTTCCCCTTTGGAGTCTCACCACTAGCCTACAGCTCTGCTTCCTGGATTTCATGGTAGACTGAAAAATACTTGGAATAGATCCTTGGACTGCATAGATCTGAAGGCTGGGTTTGCTCATTTTCAATTACTGTGAAATTTCCTTGTCTCTCGTGACAAGTAGGACATGTCTGGGTAAATTCACACTAAGTGAGAAGTCTAGACTCTCTACAGTCAATGGACACAGCTGCATGTTTCCAAAGGGAGAGTCATAGCATCTCGTTCAGGCAGCAATTATAGTCTATGAGGTCTGCACAACACAGTTCTACAAGGTACCAAAATCTATGCATGGGCACTTTCTTCTTCCATTCATGCCTTACTTTCTGCCAGTGAGATCACCGAAGTCAATCAACAAATCCCTGTGATCAGTAATGTCTAAGCATATGTCTGGTACTCTTCAATTTAAGTTTGAGTTGCTCAGCTTGTATTCTGAGCTGTCAGTAAGCCAGACAGCCACACCAGCACAATGCTAAGCCTGAGCTAAAAGCCCTATTTAGTATCACTATCATATTTACTAGAGTTTTATAGCTTCTACTTCAGAGAAGTTTGTATCCAGTTTACTTGATGTGAGCCAGAGTGAAGTCACATCTGCTTGCCAAAGACATCAGCCATCCCTAAAGTTGTTGCTCAATCTAATAATAACAGGAAACTCACCCCAGATAATTCATTAGCACGTAATCTATATATCTATAGAAAAGCTGAGTGCTGTTTTATATTCTTTGCATCCCAAAGCGAGCAAGAAGTGGATAACGCATTGCAGCATTTTGTTCAAAGTCATATTTGTTTTACTTCTTATTCTGTGACTGAAATTGGCACTCCTCTTGTTCTCAGCCACAATGAGTTCCTGTGCTCTGTCAGTATGAAGGTTGGCATGAGCTGTTCTTTAGGTCTCCTCATAGGAGGAGCACATCTAACTTCATTGGTCACATAAAGATCCATGCGGACCACAGGGAAGGTAGAAATCAGTTCTTCAAATTCAGATGCATCTATGAAGTTATGAGCCCAGTAGGGAGGTAAATTGGGCAATAGCATGATTGCTTACCCATCACATGCCCCACAGCATATAAACTGCTCCTAGTCACAATTCCAGTCCCCTAAGACTCTTTAGCATGCCTTTAGCCACTGAGACCACACATGCTCAGGACGTCCAAAATTTCATCTGTTTATCTGTAGTGGGGCATTGACATTTGTGTTTCTATTTCTGAGAAAATCTCAGTCTAGTCAAAGTGTTATCCTCCAGCTCTGGAGCCATAAAAAAATCCTTTTGCTTTATTTGTAACAAACTGCAGAATATGTTAAGAAGAAAGTCCCCTCCGCTGTGAAAGCAACTTCTCTCCATGACAAGGTTATAGATATCCCTGCATACATCCACTTTTCCCTTTGGCAGTATACGATTCAGAAGGTCATGACTCCTGGACAGAACTTTAATGGAGCTGTGAACACGTACCAAAGAAAGAATACAATCCTCTTTCCAAAGCAAAAATGTGGTCCTTTTCAGGGCTTAGTAGCTAATTAATAGCAGAATATGTTTAAATACAGTAAATTGTTGTACATGCTTTGGAATTCAATGAAACCTAATGAGCAAAATCAGGCTCTTTTATGCAAACTAATCATTTATGGTTAAGCTCTCTTTGTAACATCCTCACTGCATTATTCCGCAGACAATAAATTGCTCCTTTCAGTGTAGGCAATATTTCTCAACTCTCACGCACTGTAAATCATATTTTCTTCTCAATCTGCCAGTTTTATTTTAAACAATTGTACTGAAGTGCACACCAGAATTCACATGCCATATATTACCTCCTATCAGCAGCTGCTTTAACCACCATGATTCCTACTTTCCAGTTTCAGTTTCACATTTATGTATCTTGTCAGCTGGGGAAACAAATACCTTGAAATCACTTCCACATCAAGAGCAGAAGAATATTACATTGGATAAGGCTGTCAGTAGCACCTTGGGATTTTTGACATGATTTTTATTGACCAACACTAGCACAGTTGTTAATGATTTTGATAACTAATAATAGATCATATTTTGGAGGCCTAAGGAAATGTCTTTACACATTATTACACTGTGTTTGAAGTACTAAAACTGCTGCTAAGAACAGACTGTTAGATACTGCATTGTTTTTATTGGCTTATGATGGAATGTTCTCGTTTCTTATTTGCATTTCCCAGTTGACTACAATTCTGTATAGTTTGACATTGACATGCACAGAATTCAGAAAATTAACTAGATTTACAGAAAAGAGGTTCCATTTAAGGACTTAGTAGACTTTAAGGATGACTAGGGAAAAAAAGTAAATAACTCCACCTCATAGTTGTTCAGAATTATATTTCAAAACGCTGCAACTCCCTGTGACGTGCATGAAAAAATGACTAGACCCTCAAAACTAGGGAGCAGCCCTGCTCACAGTACAGTTAGAGATGAGAAGTCAAGAACTCCCTTTTCTTGAACTAACACTCCACCAACAAAAAAATGTTGTCCATGATGCAAAGAGGCAGTACCTTGGTGGTTAATGCCTCAGGGAGGTTTCACTGTTTCTGCATGTGTTGTACATGTGCTATCAGGCAAGATCATGAGGCAGATAGATAGACAGATAGATAGACAGACAGACAGATAGTTGTATTATCATTAAATCAGTTTTGGAAAAAAATAGCCATTTTTACAGGGTGCAATTTATCCTGTGTCCAAAAATTAAGCATCTAATTTGTTTATTTAAATCTACTGTTGTCACTGGGTAGATACAACATCCTCAGGAAGGCAGTTCAAGGAATTACAGGATTGGTTTCTTTAAATGGAATTTACTGTATTTCAATTTGTTCCTGTTGCCTCTTGTCCTTCCACTGGATACTACAGAGAGGAGTATGGCTCCATCTTCTTTGCTTTCTACTATCTGGTATTTATACACGTTGATAAGGTCCTCCCTGGGCTTTAATTTCTCCAGGTTGAACAGTCCCAGCTGGCTCAATTTCTCTTGTACAAAAAATGCTCCAGTCCCTTAATTGTCTTCATGGCCCTTCACTGGACTCATCCAGTCTCTCTTGCACTTCAGTGCCCCAAAAAGAACACAGCACCCACAGGTTGAGCATAGGGGAAGGATCATGTCTCTCCACCTGCTGGCAATATTCTTCCTAATGCAGGACAGGAGGTTCTTAGCTTTCTTTGATGCAAGTGCACATTGCTGTCTCATGGTAAGCTTGGTGTCCACCAGGACCCCGAGGCCCTTCTCTACAAAGCTGCTTTGCAGCTCGTCAGTCTCCATCCTCTCCTGGTGTATGGGTTTGACTCTCCCATGTGAAAATATGTTTGTGACTACATTTTGGCATAAATGCTAGCTGCTCTTCACCTTTAGTTCTTAAAGAACATGACTCCTTGACATAAAAAGGTAACCTGCATCTAACTGAGGATGAATTTTGTGATCCCACACTTCCACTGAAGTTCTGTAAGTTCCTGAAGTGAACTTCACTTCCACACTGAAGTGGTCTGCAACTCATGACTTCTGGTACTTTTAAATATCATCTCACAACTGGTTTAGTAATCAGTAGATCTCTTAAAGGTTTACTAGATGAGCATAATGATCTCATAGGTCTTTAACACCTCTGTTTGAACAGAGGTGAAAAATTGGTTTAAGAAACTATAGATTAGAGGCACCTGAGATTGTACTGCTTTAGTTGAAGTGCTGCTGCTTTGAAGTTTGCATTTTTCTTCTTTTGACTACATATCAAACACTGATTTATTGTTTACAAGTTTACTATTAAAACTCTGTATTTTCAGTCATGAAAATAAGTGATAAAACACTGACATGATTCTTCTGAAAGAACGTATTTATTAAAAATGTAACATGCAACATCACTAATGGAATGCCCTTGTAAATCCTCCTAGAAATAGTAGACAGTTTAAGTCCAAAAGCAAACAAATTTCTGCCTGATGGCATATGAATATTTAATGATTTTTTTCTTTCAAAAGAAAAGAGAGACTGGATGAGTCCAGTGAAGGGCCATGAAGAAAATTAAGGGATTGGAGCATTTTTTGTACAAGAGAAATTGAGCCAGCTGGGACTGTTCAGCCTGGAGAAATTAAAGCCCAGGGTGGACCTTATCAATGTGTATAAATACCAGATAGTAGAAAGTAAAGAAAATGGAGCCATACTCCTCTCTGTGGTATCCAGTGGAAGGACAAGAGGCAATGGGAACAAACTGAAATACAGTAAATTCCATTTAAAGAAACCTAATCTCTATTTAAGCATTCAAAGTGATGATGAATGGACAACTTCCTGTGATAACACCTTCCCACAATTATTTATTTTCATTTCCAGTGAAATTTATTCCTTTTCTTTCCAGTGTGAATGTTTGTAGCTCTAGTTTACAGTCATTGGAATTGAGAGACTGCTCAAGTCACCTCTAAACTCTCATAAATAGAAATAGAATCATAGAATATCCGGAGTTGTAAGGGATCCAAGAGGATCATCAAATCCAACTCCTGACTCTACGCAGCACAACCTAAAAGTTAAAGCATATATCTAAAAGCGTTATCCAAATTCTTCTTGAACACTGACGGGCTTGGGGCCATGACCACTTCTCTGGGAAGAGAGCTGGGAGAGACATGGAGTGGAAAAAAAAAAAAAAAGAGATAAAACAGCTTTTCAGACACCAAGTCAGTGAAGAAGGAGGCAGAGGAGATGCTCCAGGCCCCAGAGAAGAGATTCCCCTGCAGCCCATGGAGGAGGCACTGGGAAGCAGGTTGTTCACCTGCAGCCCATGGAGGAACAGGCAGGAGCAGATATCCACACTGCAGTCCATGAAGGATGCCATGCTGGAGCAGGTGGATATACCTTGAAGGAAACTGCAGCCTGTGGAGAGCCCATACAGGAGAAGGCTTCTAGAAGGAACTTTGGCCCATGGAGAAGAACCTACACAGGAGCAGGTTTTCTGTCTGGAACTGACCATGTTGGGGAGCTACACTGGAGCAGTCTGTTCCTGAAGCAATGTGTCTCATGGGAAGGACCTGTGTTGTAACAGTTCATGAAGAACTTCAGCCACATAGGAGAAGTTAATGGAGGGCTGTCTCCCATGAGAGGAAACCTACACTGGAGAAGGAGAACAGGGTGAGGAGGAAGGAGCGGCAGAGGTGAAGCATCATGAAATGACCACAACCCCCATTCTGTATCCTGTCTGTGCTGCTTGAGGGGGAGGAAGGAGATGGGTCAGGAATGAATGAGTGAAGTTGAACCTAGGAAGAAAGGGTTGGGGGAAGATGTTTTTAATTTTGTCTTTTTCTTTCTCAACATCCTACTTTATTTTTAATTGGCAATAAATTAAATTAATCTTCCCCAAGTCAAATCAGCTTTGCCCATGACTAATTGCTAAGCAATCTCCCTGTCCTTATCCCAACCCAGGAGCTTTTTCATCTGATTTTATGCCCCTATCATGTTGAGGACAAGGAGTAAGAGGGTGGATTGGTAGGCACTTGGCAGCCAGCCAAGTTTAAGACACCACAATGTCCCATATAAAAGTAACATTAACTTTCTATTACATGATGTTGCTGGTTTTACAACAGGAATTCGCTTTCCTTCTGCCAATATTAAATCCTGGCTTTTCAGGGTATCAGTTCCCTGTAGAATAAAGAAGGACTTGCAACTGAAAGATTTACCTCCCTGAAGCAGTAGGAAAGACTGGAACCAATCTTGTCATATTTTTTTACATACTCTGTATAGAAGTAGATGTTTGAGGGAGAAAGTTTAAGGGAGAGTCAGATTCTGTGGAGCAGGAGCCAGATGTTAGTCAGAAAGCTACTTCAGAAGAGATCAATTAAATTGAATTTCCTGTTTTTCCATTTGTACTTACTGCCTCTTTCATTCTACTGACCACCACTGACTACCAGTGAGAAGAGCCTGGTGAGAAGAGCCTATTTACGCTCTCTCCTCAGGTGCTTATATACACTGATAAGATCTCCCCTGAGATTCCTCCACACTAAATAATCCCAGCTTATTCAGCTCCTTTTTGTATGGCAGCTACTCCAATCCCTTAACCATCTTAGTGATCCTAATGATGTCAAGTAACCAGGTAACAGCTTCTGGCTCTGTGCTGGACCAGACACAAGCCTATGTGCAGTCATGTCTCTGGTCCAACCTGTTCCTCTCAACAGCAACTAGAGGCAGCTCTAGAGTCAATGCTGAGTATATGAGGAACTATTTGACTGTCTGCATAAGTAGTTTTCTACCTCCACTGGAAGAAAAAGTGATTGCTTTGGAAAGGGTTTATATGTTCAATAGTAATATGTTATTTGGCATATGAATTGACCCTGGCTGGCAGAGAGTTGACCCCACACAGTCACTTGCTCACTCTTCCCCGAGGGAATGGGAGAGAGAATGGGAAGGCGAAAGGCAAGAAAAACTCATGGGTCGAGATAAAGACAGTTTAATAAGTGGAGAGGAAGAAGAAAAAAATAAAAAACAAAGCAAGTGATACAAAGGCAGTTGCTCATCATCTCCCACAAGTAAACTGATGCCCAGTCACTGTGCAATGACTACCTACTCAAAAACCCTTGCACACTGTTTTTATTGCTGACTATGACATTAAATGGCATGGAATATCTCTTTGGTAAGTTTGGATAAACTGCACTGGCGGCATGCTCTCTGAGCTTCTTGAATATCCCCAGTCTTCTTACTGGGGAAGCAGAATGAGAAATAGAGAAGGCCTTGACACGATGCAATAGTTAACACCCAGTAGAGGGAGCCCCTGAACTTTGAACACAAGGTTCAAGTGCCCACACCTAGGTGTTCAAGAAATGTTAATGACCTTGGGAACTCAGTTTCAATACATACATTCTCAGTATTTTCTGAAAAAGAGTTCCCTTGAAGGTGCCTCAAATCTTATATCAGAATCTCTCCTTCCAAGAATCCTTGAAAAATATATTATCCAAAATGATAAGCTGCTTTCAAAAATCTGACCGTCATTTTATCCCCTAGATTCTTAGCTATGCTGACAAACTCAGAAAAGACTGCAAAACCCTTCATATAAAAATAAAATAATTAAATTTGCTGTTAATTAAATTCTTCCTTAGCAGAGAACCATCAGAGGCTAATATCCCACATACATCTTACTTCAGCCTCATGCTGCCATTCTGCACAAGATAAATTTCTCCCATCAATGCAATTTTATCAATGACTCCTACTCTTAATAATCACATCAGGACTTTACAGAATTAAACATATGAGCGAAAAAATAAGAGCATGAACACCAGCTTGCCTGCAGTACTGAGCATGATACAACTTTGTGCCGTCTTCATGGAGAACTCAGAGGATCTTGGTCACTAAAAAGCAATAACGGAAAGGTGCCTCAAAGAGCTTATTTTGATACTCAAAGCATTATAAGATTCCTGAAAGATGATTAAATTCAGCTAAGAGGACCTTAATCCAAGAATTCTCTCACTAAATAACCAAGCTTGAGCATTCCATCAAGTTGAAGATGTTAGAAAGCTATATCCCTCCCTAGAGATATCCCTAATACTACAGACATGGGCATTACGACAAGAAAAATGAAAAACAGAAGTTCACATAAGTAGTCCTCCATGGAGCCTCTCCAGTAGATCTGGCAGTGGTACATGCTTAGTATCTCTTCCTAGGGGACTTCAGGTGTATCCATATCACACACAGAATCATAGAACAGTTTGGGTTGGGAGGGACCTTTAAAGGCCATCTAGTACAACCCCCCTGCAGTGAGCAGGGACATCTTCAAGTAGATCAGGCTGCTCAAAGCCCCATCCAACCTGACCTTGAGCACTTCCAGGGATGGGGCATCTTCTCTGGGCAACCTGGGCCAGTGGTTCACCACCCTCATTGTCAAAAATGTCTTCGAAATATCTAGTCTAAACCTACTCTCTTTTCATTTAATACTGTTAATCCTTGTCCTATTGCAACAGGCCCTGCTAAAAACTCTGTCTCTATCTTTCTTATAAGCCCCCTTTAAGTACTAGAACGTTGCAATAAGGTCTCCCCAGAGCCTTCTCTTCTTCAGGCTGAATAAACCCAACTCTCTCAGCCTGTCCTCACATGAGAGATGTTCCATCTGTGGTGCTGCATCCCCACCCCCCCTCCTCCCTGCTCGATAAGCCTTGGCCTTGGAGAAGAGTTTGGCAGTTAAGGGCCCCTTGACTGTACCAAGCGCTCTTGCGTAGATGGGAGTAACTCACCAGCCCCAGACAGCCTTGGAGCATAGCTTATCTAGCCGTGATTCGGCTGGATCAGTACCAGCATCACCGGGATGTCAAGAATTCTAACAATTACCAGCAAAGTTTTTGTTGCAAGGATGGAAATATACTGATGCCTAAAGTCAATCATCTCCCAGTCCTATAAATAGTGGTCCCAAGAGAGACCCTTTGAGCGGTCCTGGACCGCAGCGGGCTGTGACCAGCATCTCCCTCTGAGTGGGATGCCTCTCAGAGCCTATAAACCCTCAAGTTTGTCGTCAACTCAGAGGCTCGGCTGATCACCCACTGAGTGATGCAGAGCATTCCATGTGAGTAATAGATCAAATCTGAGGAGGGCATTTAAAGGTACTTTTGTACATATTTATTTCTTTGCTTTATATCTCTCTAAGTGTCTGATCTTAGTATGATGCTATGATTGAATACTGTGATTTGTCTCAATATCATTAGTCTTAGTAAGTTTTAGGTTAATTATGTTACTAAGTTATATATATGATTTGATATTGTGATTTATCTTAATAATGCTAGTGAATTTGATTGCTGTTATTTTAAAATTACACCAAGCACTACACCAGAATCCCTGATACCCTATTGCTTAGACATAAACCATTGACCAAGTCTAGGACTAGGAGCAGATTTAGCCGCACCTAGGCTCCTCTCTGAGGAGTTTAGAAATCAAGGGGGTCCACTCTGAACCTTGTGACTCCATGGAAGGGTGTTCCCTATTTTCTCTCCTCAACATACATATGAGCCACAAGGAAATCATTCCAATCTAATTCAACTTGGTTTCTCTTTGCACACCTTTTCATGTTAAGTGAGTAATAGGGTGAACCTTGCCATTGAATTCTGTTAAGCTGTACCTTTTTACAAATCTATATTAAAATCATTCACTTTCTGGTATCTTTGGTGGTGACTCTTTAAGCGGCCCTACCACTCGTTTGGGACACCAACCCTCTGATCATTTTGGTGGCCTCCTCTGGCCCCGCTCCAACAGGTCCATGTCTCTCCTGTGCTGAGGGCTCCAGAGCTGGACGCAGCACTGCAGGGGGGGTCTCACACATGTCCCTTTCCCACTCACATATTCAGTCAATGATGAACTTCATTTTCTAATTTTCCTTTTACAGTCCTGCTTTCATTCACAAAGGAGTTGTTTGCATAATCTTCCTGGAATTTGCTACTACCCAGTCCAGTGAGATCAGCTACATGAAAAATTACTTCTTACCAGCTTCTAGCAGTGAGGGAAACAACACCTTGCAGACTACCCAAATACAGTACTAGATTACTTTTTTGTTGTTGTTGTTAAAACCTAAAGTTTCACTTCTGTAATGTGGGGTTTGACATACTCTGAGAAGCCTTGTCAGTTTGGGGGATATTTTATTAACCTCTTTTTTCAGCTGTGATAACACTCAACAAACAAGATGAGGCAGTCCAACAAAATGGGTCCCCTTTTTCTTTATTTTTGAGGGGACCCCACATCTGTGAAATCCAAGTTTATTTGTAGTCAGAGTAAATCCTCCGATACCGTTACAAAAATAGACTGAAGATAATGATAAAAACTACTACTTTTCATCAAAACATGACATACAGTTCTCCCTGCTGAAGCATTTAGGGAAGACTAACGACAAAGAAATCAGCAAGTCATGTCTTTGTAGTATCTAGGTGCTTTTTCTAGACAGAAGACTTTTCTAGATCTCTTCCCAAAGTTTTGTTCCAAATAGATCATGACTAATATTCAAGATGAGCTGAGATTTCATCACAGTATAACCCAGACAAGACTTATAGTTTGTCTACCAGGAAGCATTTTCATAGCTTATAGATAAATAACATTTTAAAAATAATTGTCAGGTTCAAAATCTTTTTTGAAAATATATTTTTTTTATTCCATTATGTTCAGAAATGCTCATATGGGAGTAGGAATTTTGCTTGTACCTTTTCTAATCAAATAATATGCATACTACCTGACCTCTCCAGGTCACAGTTAATTTATTATCATGATGAATGCAGACAGCATTGCCTTCCTTCTACATACTCCTGAGATTTACCACATGAGGTATTTTTAAGTATAAATCCCTTAACATCTGCCTTAATTTAGCAGATAAGATCATTAACAGCCATTATATCTAATCAACATCTAATCCTTGTAGAAAGGATTCATTAGCAGGATGAAACGGGAGCAGAAGCCCACTAATGATAAATGTTTATTTTCTTTGAATAAATTTCCGCTAGAGAAGAGCTGGCAACACTTTAAAAAAAAATTTGCAGAACAACGTTGGACTGCATATTGAAAGATCACTCTCAAGCAGTAGGTCATTAAGAATGTGATGCTTGCTTTTATATCTATTCTTCACAAATAGATATAAAATTTCTATTTATATCTATTCTTCACAAAATGGAGAAAAGAATACTTAGGACAACATTTTGCTTGTGCTGTCATCTGGAATACAATACTCTTTCCTGGATGAAGGTGATATTATCGTGCTTCCAGAAGCTTTTCATTGTATGTGGAGATACAGGACCACATACCACAACATCAACATTTCTGAGGTCTGTATGGAAGGATGGGGAGAATGTGACCTTACAGCTGTGAGATTTCTGTGTCCTTTAAAGTCACCAGGTATACTTTCTAAAATGCCTGGCCTTGGGCTTCTACCTTTTCCAGTTAAATTACACAGACCTTTGACTGTTATATTAGAATATAAATCACAGTAACTGTATATTAATGGTCGTATATCAGGATGGAGTGATTTGGGGCCACTTGATGGCTAAGGAGGAACACAGTGATAAGGAAATCTCTGCCTGCCAAGCCCCGAAATCTTTTTTTTTGTTGTTATTATTTTAGATTAGATGAAGGAGTCAAGGCTTAAAACTAGTCGTCCTAATAAAGTCTCTAAATAATTCAACACTTGCTGAGGACTGTCTTACTTTAAGCTATTCTTCTCTATTCTCACCATTATTATTTTTTTCAGACAAATGGTTACAACAATCATAAATTGCAAAGTAGCTCCAAATTATTTAAAAGGCTTTCACTGTAGCATAAGAATTTGCCTACTGTTCAGATTCTAATCTAAGGATGTTCAAGCATTTATTTCTCATATATTGCATTTTCGTTTGCTTCTACACATGTGGGAATTACTCCTGCACTTTAGCCACTCGGATAAGCAAACTTCTGCCAAACATCCATCCATCCTTTGGCTGAACAGAGAGAACCTGAATGTTAAACACATCTTGATCCTCAAAGAGTCTATGTATTCATTACTTTTGCATGTTTAACTTCAAAGATGCACTTAGAAATGACTGCTTTTCAGTTTCTGGGGTTTGGTTAATTTTTGCATTCCAGTTACATTGAATTTGGTGAGCATTTTGGTGGCCTCCTCTGGACCCTCTCCAAGAGGTCCATGTCGTTCCTGTGCCGAGGGCTCCAGAGCTGGATGCAGCACTGCAGGGGGGTCTCCCCAGAGTGGAGCAGAAGGGCAGAATCCCCTCCCTCACCCTGCTGGACACACCGCTTTGGGTGCAGCCCAGGACACGGTTGGCCTTCTGGGCTGTGAGCGCATATTGCCGGCTCATGTCCAGCTTTTCATCCTTAGGACCCCCAAGTCCTTCTCAGCAGGGCTGCTCTCCATCCCTTCATCTCCTAACCTGGATTGATATGGGGGGTTGCCCCGACCCAGGTGCAGGACCCTGCCCGTGGCCTTGGTGAGCCTCATGAGGTTCACATGGGCCCATTCCTTGAGCTTGTCCAGGTCCCTCTGGATGACATACCATCCCTCAGGCGTGTCAACCGCACCACTCAGCTTGGTGTCATCTGCAAACTTGCTGAGGGTGCACTCAATCATACTACGTCATTGATGAAGATATTAAACAGTACTGGTCCCAGTACAGACCCCTGAGGGATACCACTCATTACCAGTCTCCATCTGGACAGTGAGCCATTGACCACTACACTCTGGATGTGACCATCCAACCAATTCCTCATGCACATAACAGTCCACCCATCACATCCATCTCTCTCCAATTCAGAAAGGAGGATGTTGTGGGGGACCATGTCAAAGGTCTTACAGAAATCCAGTTGGTTATGCTTTGAATTCAACTATCCAACAGGATGATTTGTTATGTTTTGAATTAAAGGGCAGTCCTACTATCTGGGATCTATATTTTCTCATGAAAACAACCCTCAGTAGTTTAAAAGTTCAGGCTACCTTCAAATTCCGTCTGTCTTCATTGCAGGTTATGTCAAAACAAGATTTCTGATTACCTTCCTGCCTAAGCTTGTCAATTCAACAACTTATGGGGTTGCTGGAGGCTTACAGCAAATTGAGGCACTCTGTACTGAGCATGATCAAGTGATCTTCCTAGGAAGTATAGTAACAAAGGCTCTTTTATGAATAGACAAAAAAGATAACTGTTTATGTTGGCCTAAAAATGGCCTTGGTGACACTCTGGACAGCACTGTAGACACCACCTTTGGCTCATCCCCTGGTCAGATTTGTTCACTTACACAGAAGTGGTATTCTGAAGTTTGACCTATTTCACAGAATCACCAAGGTTGGAAAGGACCTTCAAGATCATCAAGTCCAACCATTAGTCCAGCACCACCATGTCCCCTAAGCCATGTCCTGAAGCACCACATCCACACGTTTTTTGAACACTTCCAGAGATGGCGACTCCACCACCTCCCTGGGCAGCCTGCTCTAATGCTTGACCAGCATTTCTTTTCACCTCAGGGATTTTCAGAGTTCATAAAAAGTAAATTAATCTCTTTCTTTTGAAAACACTTCATAATTCTGTCATGAAATCTAAAATTGAGACATATTTCCTATTTGCCCTTTATATTGTCCTTTAACATCATGTTAATCTTCCCATACCCCTCATTTTGCATACTTACCTCTGTCTTTTTGTTTTGTTTTGCTGTTGAAATCTAAAATCCATACAGAAGGTTCACTAATGTGTGGTTTGACATACTCTGAGAAGCCTGTCAATTTAGGAATATTTTATTAATCTCTTTTTTCAGCTGTGATAACACTCAACAAACAGGATGAGCAGCCCCAGAGATAATTTTTACAGTGACATATGCAGCTACGGATAGGACTTAACACCAAGGTCAGGAAAATTCACACAGTCTGTTTGAGAACATAGTGTTGTAAAAATAGACTTTGCAAGAAAAAAAAAATGAACAGAGTTGTATAATGAGAAGTGCATGCTCATTTGGCACTAAACTTCCATTCAATATTGACCCCTATGCAGGAAAACCCTTCTCAAGACATGAGATGAGTCTCTATCAAGTTGTTCCATTTGGGATTTAGTGTCTGTCCTTTCCCCAAGCTAGCAGTAATTCTCTATCCACATGGATGCCTGAAAGCTGCCTTTGAAGTTGGTCAGTAAAAATCTCTCTTTACCTTTGCTGTTCTTCAGAAGGCAAAATCTAAATGCTGATGCACTACAAAGGCCCTGCTCAGCTCATGGAAGCAGGGAACAGGAAAGTGCCATGGGCAGAGAGCCAGCAAGGATCACTCCCTCCAGCCCAGGGTGAAGGATTGTGAAGCAGAGGGTTTGGATAGACAGTAACCAATATTTTCTTGAACATTGTACCAGTGTCTGTGCATCAGATCATCAAAACACCTACTCTCTCTCATATTTAGGTTGTTAGTGGATCATTAACATAATTAATCATATGCTACTTTCCCAGCAAAAAGCTTTACCTAGGGAGAACGGATGAGGAGAGTCCTTCACTGAAAGTATTACACAGTATTTTTAAAAAGAACAGATTAACTTCAGTACAGTCATACTTCTGGGATAAGAAAGGCCATATTTTTAAGAAAGATGTGATTTAAATAGACATGTTGAAATTCCTAATGGATTAGAGCATGCAGGTTGCCACTCTTCACAAGGGAGACAGCTCCTGCTGCTTCCTACTTGAGGTGGCTAACTGCTATTGCAACACCTGACAAAGGGGTGCCTAACACAGGCAGAATGATTAACAAAGCCTAGACCAGGATTCATTAAAAAGATGCTTTGATATCTAAATGCATTTCCATTAATTCAGCCTAATCCCTTTACTACCATGCATCCCCCAAGGCTTTAATAAAGAACTGCATGCCTCTCAAGAAGGTAGCTAAGCTCATCTTCCACCACAGACTGCATAGGGATCAACATAGACATGTATGTTGAAAGTTCCACATACTAAATGAGTAGGAGCCCAAAGCCACCAAGGGGAAGCATTGAGCACTTGGATGATTCTGAATAGGTCCCTGTCTGTTGTAACTCAGTATGTCATGTCTTCTTTGCAAGACACAAAATAAGTGGAGAGCACAAGGATGCTTCAGACTGTTCTAAAGGTTTAATTCAACACATCAAGATTTCATAACATCACAGAAGAGTCAGAGACAAACCCAACATATATTGAAGCTGGTGTCTGAAATACAGAGTGTAGCAGAGTCAAGAGCAAAAAAGTTTAGTCTTCATTGCAGCAGGATTTCACTTTGGATGGAATCCATTCCTTGACTCGATTAAACAATGGATAGACAGTTGCAACAGGTCATCGTCTTCACTTCTGTGCACTGCTTCCTGGGGCAGCTGGATGCTGGTACACATACTTATAAGAGTGTAAAATACAGCGGAGACATCTACACCTACAACAGGCTACAGCTGCACTAGAGCAAAACCAGTGGGGAAATGATGTGCTG
>NW_010516971.1:14190-28454 GCF_000687285.1 Phaethon lepturus | reverse complement strand
GAAAGAGTACATTTCAAGGAAGTGCTAAAAACAGGCCGTGAAGTTAAGAAAAATAAGCAGCAAGTCAGCATCATTTTGAGTATATTGAGAGCTGCAGTCCTCACTTTCAAGGAGCTTCTTACTACTCACCTGTTTTATTTCATTCGTGTTATGTGGACAACAGGTTAATCCACTGTATTGTTTTTCTACCTATTTCGCTGTTACTGCCAAATCAATTTGTGTCAGTGAGGTTTGTTTCACTTGTATGCCTCCAGGTGCTTACTTATACTTGGGACTTGTGCTTTTTGTTGTTATTGTTGTTTTTGCCCTGAGCTAGTTATTTTGGTCGCTGAAGCGATGCACTGCTATACAGAGAGTGCTAAAACCCAGAATGCAGATAAAGGAACAAGTACATTGCATACTGCAATCCAAGCTTTAACACAAGTTTCACTGTTCACGCCTCTTGTTTTCAGGGACAGAGGGGGAAGAGGGAGGTTAAATTCAAGCAAAAGCACTATTTTCTGCATACAAACCCCACAGGACCAAATTCTGCCACCTTTATTCTGCTAGAATAAATCTGATCAAGTACACAGGGTTCACCAAAGGAGAGTGAGGTTATGCCTTTAGGCACAGCCCTGAGGAAAGAGTGCAAACAAGGAATCCAAAGGCTAAGAACTGCTCTGAGAAGATTAATTATTTCTTTCACTCCCTCACTTATTTCCTTCATTACTTTTAGTTTGGAATAACAGGGGACAGACTACAACAGGCATGTATCTCCACTGCAGAAAGGGGATGAGTTGGAGTTGGAGGAAATCAGGTGTTGATTTTTATTTCTAGTGTGGTGGGTTGACCTTCCCTAGCTGCCAGACCCCAACCCACCCACTCTTTCATTCCTCTCCTCAGCAGGACAGCAGGAGATAATAGGATGGAAAAGTTCATGGGTCAAGATAAAGACAGGAAGATTACTTACCAGTTACTGTTACAGGCAAAACAGGGTCAAACTGGGGAAGATTAAATGAATTTATTGCCTGTTAAAAATAGAGTAGGATGGTGACAAAAAAATACAAACCTAAAAACTCCTTCCTGCTATCGCCACTTCTTTCTAGGCTCAGTTCATGAATTTTCTCCCTCTCCCTTCCCAGATGGCACAGTAGGCTCAGTTCATGAATTTTCTCCCTCTCCCCAGATGGCACAAGGAGTATCAGGAATGGGGGTTGTGGTCATTTCATCATGCTTCACCTCTGCCACTCCTTCCTCTGCACACTGTTCCCTTGCTGCAGTTCCTTCACAGACTTCTCCAGCATGGGTCCTTCCCACGGACTGCAGTTTGTCATGACCTGCTCCAGCATGGGTCCTTTCCAAGGGGTGCAGTCTTCTTCAGGAATGGACTGCTCCAGCATGGGTCCCCCATGAGTCACAGTTTGTGGCAGAAAACCTGCTCCTGTGTAGGTTCCTCTCCATGGCTCACAGCTTCCTTCAGGGTACATCCACCTGCTCCAGCATGGGGTCCTCCACAGGCTGCAGTGTGGGTATCTGTTTCACTGTGGTCCTCCATGGGGTGCAGGGGGACAACCTGCACAGGCTGAAGGGGAGTTTCTGCTCCAGTGCCTGGAGTGTCTCCTCCTTTTCCACTTCACTGACCTTGGTTTCTGCAGGGCTGTTTCTCTCATGTTTTTTTCTCACTCTTTTCTCTCATAGCTGCTGCACAGTGTTTTCTACCCTTTCTTCAATATGTTATCAGAGATGTGCCACCAGCTTGGCTGATGGGCTCAGCTTTGGGTAGTGGTGGGTCTATCTTGGAGCTGTCTGAAACTGGCTGTGTCCAACATGTGGGTAGCTCCTGATGTCTTCTCATAGAGGCCACTTCTGCAGTTCCCCTACTACTAAAACTTGTAAAGTATATTGAAAAAAAAAAAAAAAGCAGCCTATGTGCTTCCAAACAAGAGAGGGTAGTGACAGCAGAAACACCGTGACCTGCGAAGGGTTTGTTTTGGCTTGCAAATATAGTTTAGTACTCTGAGTCAAATCCGTAACTGCATATTTTAAACAGTGCAGGGAGCGAGCTGAATCCGACTTGCTCTTGCCTTGCACTCATGAAAGCAGCTGTACCAAGAGGGTGAATAGCCCCAGTATGCGTTTGGCCTGGCCAGCTAGCAGTCCACCAAGCAATTCCTGCCCACATCTGGGGAGTTAGCCTGGGCCAAGACCCATTCCCAAGAGTTTAATTTGAAAGACTTTTGGAGGGAATGTTTAATGGTATAAATAAACCACGCTATGTCAGCTGGGCTCAGTTCCAGAGGCAAGTCCTTGGCCCTGAGTAAATATGCTTTATTCATATAAAACATAGCTCGTAAGTATGCATGAAAGAAGATAATGAATGAGCATATCTCTTGTCTGGTGGGCAATTCACAACCATTTCATCAACTAAGATTACCATACTTCACCCACTGCTTTTTTTCTCCTACAAAAAACAAGAAATATAGAAATGTGTATTACTACATTCAACTTATTGACAAAGATTGCTTGAGGAATTAAGGCTTTGCATTTGCTTATCCCTGGCTGCTCTCAAATGTGTGTTGGAAAACCAGAGCTGAGACTGGATACCTGTGTCATATGTCATCACATCAAGCACTACTGGCATCGGTGTAACTGGCAGACTCAGCTGAGACCATTGTACAACTCAAGGTTTGGGAGCCGTCTTCCCCGCACACATCTTGCAGAAAAACGACACACTTGGGACTGTCAAGAAACGGCAGCTCTGGCAAAGAAACGTCTGTGAGCTTGGACAGCTGCAAGTCGGCCACCTGGGACTAGAATAATCAGCATTTGTTTTCTACAGGGCCTGGTGTGCTTAGCATACCTGAAATGTGCGCAACAGCTCAGTCCAAGAAAGATTCATTTGCAGCCTTGACGTTACAGTATTTAACACTTTTTGGACAGGACTAAATTCATTCTGCAGTAGAGTTTGCTGTCACCAGCATTTATGGGCATCCATGCTTAATTACTGCAGTACTGGCAGTCCTCCAGCTCACACCCCACAGTCCTGCTTCCTACCTGACCAGATCCGTGTTGCTATTAATGGCTATGTATGCACAAATACACAAAAAGAACCAGGTACCATACTCCGAAGTGTAGGCCAACTCTTTCAGCACTCCTTGTACAAAACCGGATAAACCTCCTTACAATCCCAGCACAGACACCCAAAATCCAAACTGACTGTTGAAGTGAACCACAACCCGTGCTAACCCCTGAACTGTGCCTGACACTGCTTGAGGGAGCTGACCCTCACCAAAACCGCGCCAGGCTCACAAGCCATATGGATGTCATGCAAACCTTCTGCCTTGGCAATGTTACTATATCAATAGAGATGTCACCTTTTAATGCTTCATTGCTCCAGAGGCATTTGGCGACACATTAACTCTGTTCACACACCGGTTATCCACCCTTTCAGATTAAAATACACATATGTATATCCACACACATACTTTAACACAGAGAGTTTAAACTCCTCCACTCCCTCAGGTTATTGAATTCTTAAAAAGAGTCAGAACATGTTTCCCTCATTACAAGGTACATATAAGTGAAAACTATACCTCTCAGAAAGGCACACCACTTTTTTCATGCCAGTGGCTGATTCCCATTGTACTGCATACCACCAGCCAGTTATCGACGCCATTTTCAGATTTCATGAATAATCAAGAAGGAATTATCAGAATTTATATGTTTCATCTTGTACTACCTCTAGATTTTGGAAACATTCTAAATATACTGCTTAGTGGAGAATGGTCCATGCGTGGCTTTCTGTAAACACTGCAATCAAACAAAAATATCTATGAAAATAATGACAAAGGTGTAGTTGAGAATAAAACAGTATACCTATTTATAATTGCATCAATATTGAGTTTATTCACACATAACTTACACCAGACCAGAAATTAATCATACTCTAAAATGTTTTTTCTACTTTTTCTTAAAATTACTGTAGAGTGATTACCAAAGAAAACACCATGTTTTATAATAAAGCAGGGCAGGCATTTTTCAGATAGGTGTAATAACATCAGGGAGAAAACTACGTAGAGGACATGTATTTCATCCCTTTAAGGAGCATGACACAGCATGTGCCAGTCAACCCAAACGGCTGCATTGGCACTCATTTAAATGCATGGGCCTGCTAAGTATGAAAAGTGACAAGTGGTGTCCCACAGGGGTCCATACTGGGACCAGTACCCTTTAATATCTTCATCAATGACATAGTGGGATTGAATGCACCCTCACCAAGTTTGCTGATGACACCAAGCTGAGTGGTGTGGTTGGCATGCCTGAGGGACGGGATGCCTTCCAGAGGGACCTGGACAAGCTCAAGGAATGGGCCCATGTGAACTTCATGAGGTTCAACAAGGCCACGGGCAGGGTCCTGCACCTGGGTTGGGGCAACCCCCAGTATCAGACAGGCTTGAGGATGAAGGGATGGAGAGCAGCCCTGCTGAGAAGGACCCGGGGGTCCTGGTGGATGAAAAGCTGGACATGAGCCGGCAATGTGTGCTCACAGCCCAGAAGGCCAACCACATCCTGGGCTGCATCCAAAGCCACATGGCCAGCAAGGCGAGGGAGGGGATTCTGCCCCTCTGCCCCGCTCTGGGGAGACCTCTCTGCAGTGCTGCGTCCAGCTCTGGAGCCCTCAGCACAGGAGAGACATGGACCTGTTGGAGCGGGGCCAGAGGAGGTCACAAAAACAATCAGGGGAGTGGAACAGCTCTGCTGTGAGGCCAGGCTGGGAGAGTTGGGGTTGTTCAACCTGGAGAAGAGAAGGCTCCAGGGAGACCTTATTGCAGCTGCCAGGACTTAAAGGGTCTGATAAGAAAGATGGGGACAGACTTTTTAGCAGGGCCTGTAGCGCCAGGACAAGTGGTAACGGTTTTAAACTAAAAGAGGGCAGAATTACACTAGATCTAAGACAGAAATTTTGGACAATGAGGGTGATGAACCAGTGGCCCAGGTTGCCCAGAGAGGTGGTAGATGCCCCATCCCTGGAACCATTCCAGGTCGGGCTGGACGGGGCTCTGAGCAACCTGCTCCAGTTGAAGATGTCCCTGCTCATGGCAGGGGGGTTGTACTGGATGGCCTTTAAAGGTCCCTATGAACCCAAACTACTCTATGATTCCAAACACCAGACCTTAGCTGCAGCATTGGTGGGTACTCTCCCATTTCAAGACCCTACACATTCAGAAGTAAATCGTCATTGGACTGCAGCTCTGTATCGCTCATGAGCCACTAAGAAACACTGTGGCCTGTGCATCAAAGCTGTGGAGAAAGAGTGCAGTGTGTATCAGTGATACAAAAGGTATGAGCTGATCAGGCTTAAGTGGAGTGATCTGGTGAAGAATGCAGAAAGGTTGGGATATCTGCATACACACCCCAAAGCTACACTGATACAGGCAGAACTCGCAGTGTCGGCAGGACCACCATCCATTACTCATAAGCAAAAAAAAATTAGTATCATGGTGGAAGGAAATTACCTACTGATAAAGATGATTTCTGAGGAAGCCTTTCTGAATTACAGCCTTTATGTGATGTATATAGACCTAAGATGTCCCCTTCTGGTCAAAAAATTATGCTTCGTTTTAAAAAGACTTTTTAGCTTGTAATTTTTCTTTTCATCATTTTTCTTCCAGTGAGACCTGGCCCCTTGGATTGCACATTTGGTGATACATCCAAGGACCTTCTAAAAAAAAAACATTTTCTCAGTATACTTAAATATGCTAAATGTTAATCAGATCCTCAATCTCAATAAATGTAAATTGAGTATTTTAATCCTGGAAGAATCTCCTAATTTTTATTGAGACAGAAGATTTTACTTCAAAGTAGATTTAAGTAACATATTGCTGTCCTGTGTTCTGCTGTTTTACCTTTGATTTAAAATTTCAGTGGAAAGCAAATAAAAGATACAGAACCCTAATTAAATAAATTTGTCTCCTAATACAGTCATTTGCTGTTCTAATTAAAAAAATAAGGTTTTATTAAGTAAGGGCAAATGATTTAAGGCAACAGCCCCATTTTATCCCAGTACAAAGCTGCAATTGCTTTAGATAACTCTTGACTGCTCTACAAAATTGTACTTCTGGTAAAGATGCAAGAAATGAAGGCTGACATTTTTAAACCCAAATCGTTAGATGCTTTCTTTACGAGCATTTTACTTGACTGCTTTAATTCCGCAAAATTGATATATGATAGTGAAGTCTAGCACACAATAAATTTCACCCTGAGTGGACAGAGGTGCTGTCAAGTCTTATCATCTTTAGAATGAAGGCAGAAGACCCTGGCACAATTCACTTCTAATTAAATTTTACTCTCCATTGAACACACTGCTGAATTTCACAGCTGCTGGCAGTAGAGGAGAGCCTAAGGCTGTAGTGCTATGCCTGATACATCTAGTGGTCCTTCCACATTTCTGTAAACATCCTTGTATCTTACCACCTCACCAAAGCTCCAAGCTTCATTCTTAACACCCTAAGGAAAAAACAGGCACATTGTATGTTGCTTCTGGATCTAGCTAAATGGTGAGTGCAGAGTGAACCTTTCTAAATCCAAGACTTATTTACTTTAAATTATGGATGATGACAGAAACCTCGAGGACAAGTATATAATAGTAAAGATTTACACAGCTCCCCCAGCTGATATAAGCAGATGCTTAAAAACTGTATTTTGTTCTACTTCTGAAAACTAAGAAAATATACATCCTGTTGAGAGGGCAATACAACTGTAAACATGCTACTTTAAAAAAAAATATTACTTATAAAACAAATAGTAATTTATGCAGATTATAACAGCATCACTTCTTCATATGTGGACAGAGGGGGTAAATAAACATTTACAAAGCCGCCTCAGTCAACTGCTTCCTTAACCTGCTCCTCTGATCTGACACCTGTGGTAAATGAAAAGGAAGGTGGTTGTGATAGGGTGTTCTTACTGTTCTCAGCATTACACTGTCTTGCCACTGTCTTGTGTGCACCTGGTTGCACCTCATATTTAGGCTGTACATTCTTCATGTCAGGAAAAGTTGAAGTTAAGAATTTTGTGCAGCACCTTGCACAAAGTAACACCAAATTCTCAGGTATTATCACAGGTAACAAGTCACCACAAAAAAACTGTTACCCATGAGAAGGAAGATGATGCGATCCTTATCCGTGAACATGGAGGAGCGTATGTAACAGTAAGTCCCAGCTTATAAATAAGTCACAGAATTGAGGTTGAAAGGACCTCTGGAGATCATCAGAGTCACCTAAAACAGGTTGCTGAGGCCCACGTCCAGTCAAGTTTTGAATGTCTCCACAGCTTGCCCACACTTTCATGTTGCTGCTATACCTGTAGAAGTCCTTCTTGTTGCCCTTTATGCACCTTTCCAGATTCAGCTGCATGTTGGTTTTCCTAATCCCATCCCTGCATACTTTGAAAATATCTCTAAATTCTTCCTGGATCACTTGTTTCTGCTTCCACCTCTTGTATATTTCCTTTTAATATTCCATTTTTTTTCAGGAGTTCATCACAGGAGCTCCTGCCAGCTTTGCACAACCTCCTGCTCAAAGGGATGGGCCAGTCTTGAACTTGGAGGAGGTGATCCTCAAAAATCAACTGTCTCTTCCTCTTCTCTCTAGGACAGTATTCCATGGTACTCTTCCAAGCATTTCTCTGAATGGTCCAAAGTCTGTTCTTCTGAAGTCCAGGGTTGTCATCCTGCTAGTTCCTTGGTTCCCTTCTCTCAGGATCCTGAACTCCAACATTCATGGTCACTGCAGCCAAGTCTGCCACCAGCATTCACGTCCCAACCAGTCTGTAAACCCAGGAATCTTTTGAGATAAAAGCACAACAAATAGACAAACAAACCCAATCTGCCATGGATGGAGATAATAGCTCCAAGCTGAGCCTGAAGAGATTTATATTCTGTGTGAATCTGACACAGAAAATCTACAAAGGAGACTGACCTCTGCAATACACATGGACCTGCCGGGATTCTGGTATAAGGATAAGTTACCATTTCCAACAGCAACATTATTATGGAATAGTATTTACTGAAATACGAACCATAGTGCTTTTGGCATGCCTCATGGGTTTCATCACTGAAATTAGGCATCAAGACAACCCTGTAACATTGCTAACTCACTCCTTTGAAATTGTCTAGGAGAAAAGTAGTCTTCCAAACTTCTTTTTTCCCTATTTCAATGTGCATCATTTGTCCAAGTTTTTATGCAAGAAGATAGAGAAAAAATCAAAATTTAACTGCAGGTTTTATCTCCATGTCCAGTCGATGGAATAATCAATGATGTAGAAGCAGATTTTAGACCAACATTAAGCTTAGTGTTTTAAGAAATTTTTTACAATCTGAACTTGAAATATCATTTTTGATCATGGAAAGCTGTTTTGTTATAACATCACTTTCAAACAACTGGAATAAATTCTTCCTCTTTCTTTGCAAAGATTCTTGAGCAATTAGTCTTGGGAGAAAGCCTAGATAGTTCTGACCTTGCAAAAAATTATTCGTTGTAAGTAAAAGAAAATGTTTCCTACAGGTAAAACTAAAAATGCCTTTAAGAGAGAGATTTTATCTGTTGATGTTGAAAACATGATCATTTTGGTCTAAGGGTAAAGAAATACATATAGATTATTTATATTTTCCAAGATCACCATGATCAGCTTGTTCAACCAAAGTAAACATTGGTCTCGCTTTCTTGACAACTTCTCCCTTGTTGATGGTGGTTATATATTGTTACAAATGAAGATTCTCAGCAGAATGGCACACAAGGTAACAGGCTTGCATTTTTTGTAAGAGAAAAGCAAAAGTGCAAGCTGGTAAAGTATTAGCAAAGATGGGCTATGCCTGTCTGGACTTTTAATCCATCAAAATATAAGAAGTAAATTGGTAAAAGCAAACACTGGAAAGGTTGCAAGGCTCTAAATCTTACCTACTACTTTGTTCTTATTGTTCTCAGGCCTACTGTGTGCCTTTCTTCATGTGTTTTATAACAAAAACGTGAAAAGCAGACACAGACCTCTTCTTAAGACTCTACACAAGTTGATTGGGATCTTGGATCTGGGAATATCCGAGAAAGTAATGCAGTTTTTCACCATTATTAGTAACAAGAGAGGAAGGGACAGAATCCTGGCTCAGCAATCACTTTTCTTTGGTATTGCAGACCTGGCGGGGAAAGCTGTCACAACTTGTTCTGTTGGAAGCTACTAAGAAGTTACCATCAGCAGAGGAAGAAGGGAAGACTGAAGGGACTTGTTAGGGCTTGGTGATCTCCATGTCATTCTCTCTTGAAAGAAATTTGTGGGAAGGAGAAGCATACACAAGAAAACCTCACATTAAAAATGCCTTAAGTGACTACAAAGCCCTAGGCAATCTTCATGTTTGAGAAGTAAAAGCTGACATAAAATTACCTTTTCAGTTTCCACAGCTGCCCCAAGAGAATCTTTGACTGTCTACATCCCCTTCATAGGGATGTAGATCATTAATGAGCATAATAATATTTTACACGCTTGTAAAGCTTGGGAAGCTCATATTCTTGGATAAGAATAATCCAAGATTATTGGTGCTTGGATAAGAGAAAGTACCTAGAAATACCGTTTTTATTATTATTTTGATAATGACCCAAATCACATAAGTTTGTGTCCCAAAAATGTACATCTTGCCTTTGTAAATCATAACAGATGGATAAAAAGATGGCCAAGATAGATAATAAAAGCCAGATGACCAGAATGTTGCTACATTCACATTCCTTTGCCAGTTAGGAGCACTGATTACAACTGTCCACCTGTTTTCGCTTTACTTGGTGGCATTTCTATCAAATATGAGAAGAGGTGAGTAATGAGGAATAATCTTCTGGATAAAATGTCTGCCCTAGACAAGCTTAATTCTAAGAATACTTTAAACTGTTTATAATTAGGTGTGTTTCCTCCTCACCTCTTGTACAGCCACATTTTTCTGTGACTGTCTTCTGATTTTAACCATCAAAGCACATCATTAATCTCCATCACAAGTCTGCAACTTGCCTAACTCAGTAGAGCTGAGGCCTTGGGGCATGACATAAATATCAATCAACAAGAAGTTTTTATATCATCTGGTTGACATTGCTCAGCATTCAAGTCTTATGAAAAAGCTACTGGTTTTGGACTTAGAAAGTTTTGTCCATCTCATTTAATGCACAAGACTAAGGTAATACAGTTTTCCATTTGCAAGTAAGCAGGCATTTGCAGCATAAAACATGTAGTATTGGTCACAGGGAAAAGTGAACTGACACAAAACAGATAAAGAGTTTTTTTTGGGGAAAATCACTTATTATTTGTTTTTCACACTGGTGATATAAATATATCACCATAGGCCTATATAAATATGGGCCTTTGCCCCATAGCTTTGTACTTCCTTGCTCCCAATGTTTGAAATGAAAACACTGTACCCCCCATAGGTATTTAACTAATTTAAATTCACAGAAGAAAGACTCCACAACCAGCTTTATTCTGAGTTAAATCCTGCCAGATGTTGAGGACTCTTAATTTCTGTTGATGTCAATGGGACTCAAGGACAACTCACTGTTTGGCACCGAGTACTCCATGCCAAACAGTCAACTGTGCCTCTGGCACTACATATTCAAATCCACTGTCTCCAAAGATATCATTAGTGTTGATACACAGAGCCAGCAATTGGCCTGTGCACCTCCAAAGATTCATTCTGGCTGTATCAATCACCATCTTGCCAGGCGCTGAGGTCCTCTTGCAGGAAATGGTTCTGGAAATCAGCGTACACAACTAGTCATTCAAGGGGCATCAAACACTGGCTGGGTATGTTGAGAATTAAACCACAGAGCTGATGATCTTTTCTTAAAGTGCTCAGTAATGTACATTCATCACACACCATCTGCTGTTCAAAATTTGGGTGTAGGATAGGTCCTTCCCAGAGAAAATGCCATTAGTTGAAAAATGTCTTACTAAATAGATACCAAGGGAGGATGCATGAACAAAAATTATATGGTAAGAGTTTAAGATCAATAATGGAGGAGGAGGTTTTCTCCCATGTGAAGAATATTTGCAGGATTAGGAGAATCCCCCTTCGTTGTCCAAACATAAACCTTTTAAAATGTCGTTAAAAAGCTGAGACGGATTCTTCAACCCAATAGCCTAGCAATTTAACACATCGGTTTCCACAATCTAGAAGGTATTAACTACGGAGCTATAGAGTTGGTCTCTTTTTATCCCAACAACTATGTGATTTGCATAAAATGAAATAATCCTTGCAGGCAAGCCTGGAAGGGGACCCTGACTGACATGCAGGGTTTGTGTCTCTTACTTGCTTGGTAGGAGACCTAGCTTCAGCTATAGGCAATGCAGCACTTTGTGATGAAAGTCCATCTCATGGAAGCATTGCTTTAATCATCAAAGTCTTCTGACTGCACAAGAAGAAAAGGGATGTTTTTAACAGATGCGAGACGAAACACACTGTCTGACATATTGCTAAATCTGCTGTAAAGAAAGCAGGCTCTAGTTTTAACATGAACGAGCTGGTTAGGGTGACGGCTTTGCAGAGGTCTGGAGTTTACTTGCTAACTTATTTAACTGTAAAATTTTCCATTAGGTCTAGGGGAACAGAAGCGGTAACACATTTTTTTCCCTACGTAAGATGAAATCTTTTGAAGGGAAGACATTTAAAAAATTGGGACAAATGTGGACGTTATCAACTGACAAAGTTTCTTGTACATTAAACTGTCTTGCTAAACGCAGCATTTCTTCTAAATATTCTTAGTCCATTGTTTAAACCAAATTTACTTTCTTCACTTTTGTTCAGAGTATCCAGACTATGTACTGAACAATACTATTTTTTGGAACATTTCTTCTTGTAGATAGTTCATATCATAAAGAAATTGTCACAGACCCTAAATCAGTGTACAGTTTTGCTTGTCACTGTTGCTAAATTTAACTTAGCTCTCCAGAGATTAAATATAGATTCATTAAGCTGCTGCACGCTTTTATCCATTCTCATGTTCCTGAAAGATTTCTCATTTATTACAAAGAAAACATGGCTAATTGTTAATTAGAAAGTGCATACAAATGTGATAAGATTTAATTAACTCAAACAAATACAACTCAAACCTTTAATAAAAAGATTTAGTTGCTCTTTTTTTTTTTCTTCTTTTTTCTCTTGGAAAAAAGTTCTAGTCTAGATTTGCAAAAGTTCTATTTAATGTTCCCATTACCTTGCAGGGTTTGACCTTCAAATACATTCCTCCAAACCAGACCAAAACCAAAAGTAAAACAAAATCTCACAATACAGTTGAAAATCTGCAAAGTCCGTACTTCAAACTTTGCTGAAGAACCTTAACTGAAAGAATTTTCCATCAGAAAATGCTCTTTCAAAAAGAGAAGAATTTAATGAGAAAAGTAAGTCAATACTTATGAAATTCCCCGCAGAAAAAAAAAAATCCTTTGTATCCTGGAAAATCTCAAAATTTACTTTTCATACAAAATGTTCATTTTCAAATTGATTTTTCTTTAGATTAGTTTTGTTATGTAGGTTATATTCTGACTCAGCAACAGGCACATTGCACTGAGTTTCTGTCAAGTCAAGTTAATATCAGATTATGCTCTCTGCTCCCATTGACCTCTGTATATTCAGGAATATGAAGGATCAGGATATAAGATAAAGCAAAGTAGGTAATAGGATCCTAACATCTGGGGCTCAAAGCTTCCAGTTTATGTTTCTGGTAAATTCAGCTTGCCATGTGCAGTTACAACCTAATTAATAGATTAAAAAGACAACATTAAAGATAAATTACCTTTTAAGTTAAGGGCTCAGAATTTACAGTTATAATGCAGTGTACAATCTAAGCTTAAATAAACGTCTGTAAAATCTGAGAAACAGCAAAAAAAGATATGAATTGCCCATAGAACTGGAAGAGTTTGAAAGATTTCAGACTGATGGATGCAGTAAAATGAAAATTTCCTTTACCCCACACTTTTTATATGAAAATTACTGATTCTTCTTGGCAAGCCTCAGATGATACTCTAGGAGGAGGCATATATTTTCTCTGCAGCAGGGCTCCTGAAAAATAATGACATGTGAAGGATTTATTGGAATGTCTCAGACTCTTTCACAAGTTTCCCTCTCTCTCATGGAAATTTCTGTTGATGAAACTTACATTGTATTAAATTTGCCAGTATATACCACTTAATAATTACAAGGTGCATCCAAGTTTTCAGCTAAAAATGGGAAGTAAATATTCTGCTCACTTAAAATGTGTTTGGATAGGTGCTGTAACCAAACACAATAAGTGACACTCTATGCCATGATCTACTTTTTTTTTTAAACAAAGGTATTGTAAAAACTATAGAAATAAATGCAAAATTAAGAATCCAAAAGAGTCTCAAGACTCCGTATATGTCAAGCAATCCTATGAGATCATAGGACATCTGCTGTTTTACAGTACATGCTGGGAAAGAAAGGCAACAGGGAAGAGTTTAATCTGAAATAGCAGTAGAGACCAGACTCTTAAAAACCAGGTGAATATCTCTGGGTTTTGCAGAGTAACATTTATTCCTTGGAGAAAAGTACCAATCCCAGAAACCGTTCTGAAATCTGTAGAATATGTGAATATTGCACCAAGAAGAGCAATATTTTGTTGGTCAGTTCCAGAAACAGAAAAAAAAGTCTTTTGTGTAGTGATAACAAAACAAATCGTATAGAAAACGAAGAACAGCACAAGCCAAAATTTGGGTTGGATCTCCCAGCATTTTCCATGAAGGGGCGGAGGTATAACAATTCAATATTGTGCCCTGCAAACTCTCCCACATGTCTGTATTCAGACAGTTTTCTTGAAAAAGAAACTAGATGTCATGTGCAGGCTTTGATGATAGAACCTTTCTGTATCAGCACTAGTGTGGCCAGCAGGAGCAGGGCAGGGATCGTGCCCCTGGACTCGGCACTGGTGAGGCCGCACCTCGAATCCTGTGTTCAGTGTTGGGCCCCTCACTACAAGAAG
This sequence comes from Phaethon lepturus, assembly GCF_000687285.1. Classification (NCBI taxonomy): domain Eukaryota; kingdom Metazoa; phylum Chordata; class Aves; order Phaethontiformes; family Phaethontidae; genus Phaethon; species Phaethon lepturus. Next base: position 14,451 of record NW_010516971.1, on the reverse strand, counting down.
GACGTTGAGGTGCTGGAGCGTGTCCAGAGAAGGGCAACGAAGCTGGTGAGGGGTCTGGAGCACAAGTCTGATGAGGAGTGGCTGAGGGAACTGGGGGTGTTTAGTCTGGAGAAGAGGAGGCTGAGGGGAGACCTCATTGCTCTCTACAACTGCCTGGAAGGGGCTTGTGGTGAGGTGGGCATTGGCCTCTTCCCCCAAGTAACTAGCGATAGGACAAGAGGAAATGGCCTCAAGTTGTGCCAGGGAAGGTTTAGATTGGAT
>NW_010516971.1:0-13998 GCF_000687285.1 Phaethon lepturus | reverse complement strand
GGAGTCACCATCTCTGGAAGTGTTCAAGAAACGTGTGGATGTGGCGCTTCAGGACATGGTTTAGGGAACATGGTGGCGCTGGATTAATGGTTGGACTTGATGATCTTCAAGGTCCTTTCCAACCTTAGTGATTCCGTGATTCTGTGAACCTATCACTTGCAGCACTGTCAGCAAAACTGAAATCAGTTGCTCTGGGTTCTGTACCTTCATAGGGTACAAGTGCCTCACCATCCTGCAGGTAGGGAAAATAAGGCCAGAAAATCAGTCTTACACAGAGCTGCTTGCTCCCTTTGAAATTCCATGTCACTGTCTTAGGCGTGAAAGACTGCCTTTTCATTTAGCTGAAATATCTCATATATTGTAACTGCAGTTCTGCTGTGGTTAATATTGTGTTCATGCCCAGGATATTGTGTTTGTGTCAGGGTATCAGCTACAAAATTAGAAGGGATGGTAAAGCATTCAGTGAAACACTCCTTCTCATACCTTCTTAAAAAATTATCTTGCAATTCTTTATAAATTACCATGAAAAACAGAATTCAGCTGCATGAAGAAGCATATTTACCATTTTTCACATGTCTAGAAAAGCCGTGCCGCATTATTACCCAATAACCAGTGTGACTTTGAACACCATAATACAAAACATCTGTGTCCACTCCCACAGTGACCGATGAGAGCTAATTTTCCACAGCCAGGACAAATTATCATCGTCAAGGATGACAGTATCTGTCTCTGTGATGTATAAACATGTCTTCCCCTTTGGCCTAAGAGAAGATTCATCTAAGCAAGGGAGCAGAGACAGGGGCATTACAGCGAGGATACCCCTTGTGGGAAACCAGCTGTTAGCTATTTATCTTTGTGTGGCCGAGGCGCCTTTATCCAAGATACAGCTGTTCCTTCCTTTCCTCCTTACCAGCCACACCTGCCTCAAGCAGATGAGTGTGATTGTTAAATGCTTTTCTCAGTATTTAGAGCTTTATACCTGGTCTTAGTATTCTCTTGTTCTTGCAGGTAGTAGTTAGTGGTACTGTCAGTTTATGTTCATGGTAAAAAAGAGACAGGCTTGTTTTTATTGTCATAGAGATGAATGAATAAATAAAATATTCCTTGTTTTTTAAGGTTTTACAAATCCAGGGAAGACAGCTATTTTCTTCCATCCAACTATGAATTCTTAATGCAGCTGTAACATTATGTGACCTCAAAAATTTTTGCTAGAACTGAAATTTCCCAAAGGAAACATGCGCTCCTAAGCATATGTCACACAATTCTTCCTCTTTACATAAGACTCAGCTAAACATTTAGTGGCCAATTACACCAATTACAGTGCAGTTTTTCCCTTCAGATGACAGCATTGGTTTTTGGAAGCACAAAGGCAGACATTTTCCACCCACCCATATGCAGTCGCATACTGGATATGTAAAGTCTTCACACTTGCTTCCCGTTCTACCCTTCCTAACCCTCATAAGTGTACTTAAGTCCATGCTCCTCTGCACTGAATACTGATATAATTTAGCAAGATTTTCTTACAGCAGCAGCTAAAGGCCCCATCCAAAACCTGAACTGCCTTTTCCTAGTATTGTATAAATACGCAGCTAGAAATTGCAAGGTAAACAGACAAAAGTTTGGAGCTGAGAGCAGGCAGGTCTGGGCGCAGACCACAGGTGTCCCAAATTCCACTCAGTGCCCTTTTTGCTGTTCTGTCTCATAAATGATTGATTCACAGTTGTTATAATGTTTATATCTGAAGCCACTGAAACATGTTTGGAAAAACTGCCTGACCGATTCAGCGTCCTAACGGCACAAAACGCACAGTGGCAGATCCATTTTGCTCAGGTTTCAATCCTGCCCTCTCACTCAACCAGCAGCCACACGGTGTCTGAAATTCCATCCCGTGTACATAATGCTTGACGAGTACATTGAGAGTAAGCACCAAGATAGTAAAAATTCAAGCAACATGAGAACTTCTTTCAGCTTAACAAACAGACAAGCAAAAGCAGTCCCTGAATGAACACAGCTGAGGTTTCCGTTGACTGTATGCCAGACACGTGCGTATCTGGCACGTTCACAAACGGGGCTGCCTGTAGCCATGGGCAGCCCAGGGCAACTGGAGACTGCATGAGCTCGGACTTGCATGGTGTCCTTGCATCTTGTGGTGGGAGCACATAACACAGCCTGTCCTCTTTCATTTGCCCCACTCAAAGCAGCGGCAGGGCCCATGAAGAGCAGCTTCCCTTCTGACACCATTTCTTGCTGGCTGGGACTCCATCCTTGCCCAAGATGCCAAAAGCTACAAGACTGCACCTGTCTCTCACTAACTTCATTCATCAACAGTTGTGCTTAAGAAAGGCGTGGGGTGATAATTGCAAATCATTCCAACAGATAAGCAGGCCAGATAGAGTAGTGTCTGGTAATTCATCTAACCCACTTCTTGGAATTAAAAGGGCTTTCTTGTAGATGGAGAATAAATTAATCATGAATCTATAAACCAGAGAACACTGGTAAACTCAGAGAGAATAACGAGTACATGACAGGAAGCAGAGCATATCATATGCAAGGATATATTTGCTCATTAAGCACTAAACATAAATATGCAGCCTTCTTTTCTGAAGGACATGAAGGATAGGCTGTAGGTGGAAAACACTAAAGAGTAACAAACAAACATTTGCTCTTATTCAACTACCCACATTCTTCCTTGTGAAAATAGATGCATGCAGACAGACAGAGAAACAAGCCAAAAATGGGGGCAGAGGCATATGCGCAATATGCACTCTATGCACTATATTCACAACGATTTACATAAGGGATGTTTGGCCACTTGGGAGATGAAGGTTGTCTGAACTACTTCATCAATTGGGAAAGGATTTTAGCAGCAATTCAATTATTTAATACAATTTACATTCATTTTTCTCCAAGAATGGAAGGGGGAAGGAAGAGAAATTACTGTTTTTCTTCCTTCTACTGCTTGTCCACTCCCCAGTCATCTGGATGCAGTGCAACAGGACTCCCGAGGCTGCCTGTGCTCTTTGGCCACATGTTAATATCACCTTTATATGCTTTATTATAAACTCTCTTAGTTCTTTCTGGTCATATTCTGTATATTGATTCTTAATGCTGCACCAGCTGCAACATGCTTTTACTTACAAACTTTTAAATGATATAATCTGGGGAGACTCTGGTTTCTATACTGCATTCCTCCCTACTATCAAGAAAAACTGGTCTGCTTCTTTATGCATCGAATGTGGAGGGCTCTGTGCTTGGCTACTTGTAATCTGAAGCTTGGTATCATTTCAGAGTGTGATGTAGGATTGAGTGACAATCTGTTAATGAGGTTAGTGCCTCTAGGGTCTCGCTCGTCTCTCCAGAGCCACAGCAATGTAATAGGTTGCAGAAGGTGGATATGGAATCATTTGCTGTTCTACCTTCCTCTTCCTTGTGCAAATGAATATTTTGCTGTGCTGTAGCATAAAATACTTACCAAAATACTATCTCTTTTTGAAGACCATGAAACTTCTGGAAAATACAATGGCCCTGGCATATGCCTCATTGTATAGGGTAAGTATGTTTTCCTTCTTGTTATTAATGTAAATTAAAAGCCTTACCGAGTGTCTAGAATCAGTTTTCCCAGCATGGCCTAGGTTTGAGTCTTAGAGACCAAAATACCATGGAAGGTTTATTATAAAAGCCTGTATAGATGTAGCTATTTCTTATTTTTTCAGTATACCTCTCCACCTCCATTTTCTCAGTCTAGGTTGCTTTAACATAAAATGTAGCTTTCTTAAGATGGAAAATTGTTATTGCCACAGTGCATTTAAAAACAGCTTCAGTTTCTTGTCTTCTCCACAAGCTTTGAGTAATGAACTCACATCAGCATGTTTCCTCAAGTCCCCTCTATTTTTTAGACTTTTTATTGATATAATCACCTGTAGCCTCAAGCAAATCTACCTGGTTTGGATGCTGTCTTCAGTTTTTTAGGGTTTTTTTCAGTTTTTGAGTTTGAGGGGTTTTTTTCAAAACAATACATGAAGATTATAGAAGACCAGCATCGCAGTGAACATAAATCTGCCTTTATTTCCTGCTTACATATTCCTTCCTCTTTGCTGTGTGTCCACCACTATCCCAGAAAATTATCACCCATATGCTCTGCTAATTTTCTTGCATTTAAATCGCTCCTTTGATGGCTATTACATAAGCTATTTTAGTCATCTGTCTGCCTTTTTCTCTCTCAAATTCTTGAGCCTTGGTATGCCAGATCACATCTTAACCCTATTCTAGGACTTAAGCCAACTGCCTGCTAACCTTCTGGAAGATGGACTAGTTCCATAATGACCAAGTAGGAACCAGAAACATTATTCCATGTTAGCCAAATGCCTGTTTCCATTTAGTACTATTTAGAAAAGGGAAGAAAAAGAATTGGCAGAGTATTACCCTGGTCTCTGAGCTCTTTTAACTGAATACATAGCGTGGCTGCACTCACTGGACCACAAGACTGTACTAAAAGCTGTAGAACTGTTATGAAGAGGTTATGAGGAGCGGCTGAGGGAACTGGGGTTGTTTAGTCTGGAGAAGAGGAGGCTGAGGGGAGACCTCATCGCTCTCTACAACTACCTGAAAGGAGTTGTGGTAACATGGGTGTTGGTCTCTTCCCCAAGTAACCAGCGATAGGATGAGAGGAAATAGCATCAAGCTGCAACAGAGGACGTTTAGATTGGACATTAGGAAAAATTTCTTTACTGAGGGAGTGGACAAGCATTGAAGCACGCTGCCCAGGGAGGTGGTGAAGTCACCATGACTGGAAGTGTTCAAAAAATGTGTGGACGTGGCACTTCAGGACATGGTTTAGTGGGTGTGGTGGTGTTGGGTTGATGGTTGGACTTGATGATCTTAAAGGTCTTTTCCAACCTTAATGATTCTGTGATTCTGTGAAAAATAATCCTAGCAGTATCTTTTCAAGTGGCATGATTAAGAGTTTTCTTTCAATCTCTCAGAACCAGACATGGTCTGAAAATCAATAGGGATTGTTTCCACCACATGGATGTTAGTCTTTTGTGTTTAATTATGACCAAATTAACATTTTATCATTTTAAGTGTACATTTGATATTTCATATCTATAATGTGTTAGGTACATTGTATCACAGAGAAACTGAACGTTTACAAGAACAATCAGGCAGTCTCTATCCAAAATTTTTTTCATTGTTTCAAGGCAATAAAAACAACAATTTAACTCATCTCAGTAGAGAAATAACTTTCCAGTGATCATCGATAAGGCAGCATGTAGACCATTCCCTCTTAAAAATATTTTTTCACAACTACCAGGAAAAAAGAACAGTCATTAAAACCACTGGTGTCATTCAGATTCAACTCCACTTGTAACTGAGCAGAAACATTATTACAATGCAAAGCAGAAGTATCCTGAGTGAAATCCACCTTGATATGTTCTAAGGAAATCTACCCTCTGTTGTCTGCAATGGATAACTCAGCTCAGTTATCTGGAGCCGTCAAATAAAATCATGGACATGGGGAAGGTAACCCACACTTATCGGTTCTGTGGTTTGGGGTTTTTTTCCTCTCTCTGCATAGTTGAAGGTGTTACAAGCATATAGCTAGGTCTTTAATAACCACCTCTACTAAGAATAAGCAAATATGAAAGGGCAAATTCTACACATTCCAGTTGTTTCTACTATTCTGTGTTTCTTTGCTTTAGAAAATGACAGAAAGAGCCATAGAACAATTCAAAATTATGGAAAGAAACCCAAGACTTATTCTAACATCCACTAGTCACCCCTAACCTCAGCAGACACGGTTCACTTGCCATCTCCTTTAGAAACTAATCATGACGTGCAAGTCCAGAGAAGCAAACTCATGCACAAAGGTTGCTTCAACTGCATCAACAGCAGTGACGGCTGGAACAAAATAGGTGGTGGATGGAGCATGTGGTGGTGACATAAGGACATGAATCTAAGACACATTGGAAGGTCCTTTAACACCCTTCACAGAATCCCTCAAAATGCTGTTATGAGGCCTCTGGTATCAAAGGAACTGCGCAACAGTGCAACCATCTTGTTCACCTTCCACTTTGCCACGTTAATGGACCCGGGTGGCCAGAAGTACTGAGACATTCTGTGCAGCACAGGCTGGATTTTCTTCCCCGTGCTTGGGATATCTTTTTCTGAGCATAGTTTTAAAGTACTTCCAGCAGATATTTTGTTTAACTATGTATATTTATTTTTGTATTTCTCTTTATTATACATGCCAGAAGATTTAGAACATGATGTTGCTCAGGTTTCATTTAATTAGTATTTGGGGAATTGGGTCTGGCAGGTTACATGGCTGCTTGCAGGGTAGAAATTCTCAATTAGCAATATGCTAATGAATGCACATAAGCCATGTTTTCTCATTTTCACCTTTTACCCTTTGCCCATTTTTGGGCAATAAAACAGGCCAGTTATAATTGTTGTTAGGACAGGATTAATAGCTTGAGTTCACACATCCAACATAGGGTTGCTTTTGTCATCTCACAGAACAGCAGTAAGCACAAACCACTTAGATGCTCTCACTTTTAGCAGTTCATATGTTTTAAGTACTTGAAATGTTGGGTGTTTTTTTAATGGATCACTGTATTTCCACATGTTAGTAGATTCGTTTTTACTGTTTCACTCTACAAGAGTCGTCATTCGTTACCAAGACAGTGTGTTCTTTTTGCAATCAAAATTTGTTTTCCAGCTATGCAAAACTAGCATATACTTCTGTGTTAGTCATCATTCAAATTTTATCAGGAAATCTTTTCTGTTTCTTCTCTAAGTCATTTTTTATTTGTATTTCTTTCCTGTATAATATTTTTATAGCATTAATATATATAATGTTAGTAGAAAACCCAAAGCAAGTCATGCGGCAGACTTCAATACTACCATCTATAAAACTCTGCTGGATTTAATGGTGGCTGCATTGGGCATCAGGAACTTCCTGATGTGTGTATATCCTGTGTAAAATAATACCTTCAGCAATAAATAGTAAACTGAGTAGTAGGCAGATTCTCAGTAAAGAAAGAGTTTTCTCAGTAAAACAAAAGTTCTGCTGGGGGAGACATACTGGTTTTGCCTTTTTTTAATCTGGCATCTATTATTACAAGTTCTATGAACTTGTTGCTAGGGTCATTCACAGTACAAACATTATTTCCACTTAAATGACACAAAGCTTATGAATATACTGGAAAGGGAGAAGGAAGACTCATTTTCTTTCTTTATAAATGTGGAAGCTCCCTCAGCAATAGAAGTGATGAGATTACAACTGATTTATTTCTCTATTATGGAGATACTAAGCCTATTTAAAAAAACATAAAATCGGATTGTGGTCAAATATTATTTTTATGTAGGTGGTACTTCAAGAAACCTTATTTCTGCCTATCTCAGTAGGTAATTGTTATCCAAGACTACTACTATAAAATTAATTGGAAAAAGAAAAAAAAGATTAGAAAAAAGATCATCCTTGCCTGAGTGACTAGAAAGCGATGGCTTCTTTTTAACACAAAAAAATGTTTTTCTTTGATAAGCAATGAGAAAAGAAGCTGATGAACAATGTTTCTCTTCTCTGATTCATTTTCCAAATAAGTTTCTCAAAGAAGCTTCCTGCTGTTTTAAAATAATGCAGAACGTCATATTAAATAATTACTAATAAAAAGATATTATCTGTTTCTGCAGTAACAGCATAAGCTAGTTGTTTGACTGTAAAGAAATATTATAAAGAAACCTGCTTAAAAATATGGAACTCTTTAATTACTGAAAAAATTCAAAACAAACCAAACTTTTTGTAGTTACCTTCTGCACATTCTTCTTTAGTAACTGTTTCATATGTCCATTAAGAGAGACATATCTAAAAGTTAGGAACAATTAGGTGAAGATAAAAATTATACTGATAACTTTCTGCATATAATAGTAATTGAAACTTTTGGTTCTTTTAGAATTTCGCATGAGGTTTTGATTCACCTTAAGACTTATTCAAACATTCCCACCTTTCCATTTAAAAGGCATATATCATGCACATTTCAATTAAATTATATTTTTCAGAGGAGGAAAAGAAAATAGCTGTTATTCACATCCACAATTACAGTCAGGATTCACCTGAGAGTCATAGCCAAAGAAGAAATATTGAAGTTAGAGACCTGTCTGCATCTGTCCGTATACTAAATACCTCCTCGGAATGAAATAAATACTGTCAGAGAGTATAACCAAAATAGCAAATAGATCAGCCTGCAGGAAAAAAAGAACAGACTCAAGTGTTTTCAAAATTGGATATTTAAGGTTAAGTACTGAAGATCACCATTTAGGCTATGGGAACTGAGTACTTCAGGTACCAGATGACCGAGTGCTCAGGGACCAGTGGCACAGCTACCAAGTAAGTGAGCTTTACAGACGCAGCGTGACCTGAGGCCAGAACACTCAAAAAGCCCTGAAGCTGGGTGAGGTTAAACACTGAATGAAGGATTTCATTCTTTGCATCACATTCCTGGCCTGTCACCCTGGTCCATTCATTCCAGATAAAGACAGTAACCTCTACATATTCTTTACACTTCTGAAATTTTACTGTAATATCTCTGCTGGAGTCCCTGTTTTGCTTGTCCCAAACTCCAGTCACGAGTCGTCAGCTTTCTTGGAGCTTCACTTTGCTTCTGCAAGCTGAATTACAGCCAAATTTTGAAGTACCTGCTTTACCAGCTACCTACTTTTCCAGTACTGTCCTTCTCAAAAGAAATACTATTTCAGCCTCAGCAGTTAGTAAGTAGCTTATATTTTGTTAGCATTACCTAATCAATATTGTGCTCCGACGTTGCTAATCTTATTTCATCCTTGCAACGTATCAGCAACGCAGGATGGGTGCAGGACTTGGGAGTCAGAAGCACAGATATAATTGGGATTTAAGCAGTTTTGGCCGAGAGCCTTCTTCAATCCGCTAGAACATGCTGGCTCTCGTCAGCACTAGAATTCGGGAGGTTTTGTGCCGGCACAGACACACCTGCTAATGACTGTTTGCTCCGTGCTGAGCCACGTACCACTGATTTGAGTTCACACCCACTGTGAAGCCAGTGGCAAAGCTCTCCTGGTTGCAGCAGGACCTGTATGAAGAAATAATGCAAAAGCAAGGATAGCATGGCCTATCTGCACATGCTCGTCCTCCTCAGCATCCTACCTCAGCCTTTCAAAATACACCGACTACAGCCTGCAAGCTGGGTGCAGAAGGAAGAGGAAAGAGGGCTGCATTCAGTGAAGACGTTTTAACCCAACAGACCTTTTAAAGCTTTACAGAGCAGGGGTATATTTACAACCTCCATATTTGCTGACATTTGATTTTAATTTACAAGTGGATGGACCTGCATCAAGTCAGCTGTTCTTCGTATCTGGGTTTCATTTTCTGCCACTTCCCTTTAATGATCTTGGAAGCTCATAAATTTTTACAAGAGTTACCATTTTCCTGACATAGCATAAAAATCTCAACAAGACATAGCAAGGAGACATCTTTGCATTTAGACTAAAATAAGTATTCAGAAGCAGTATTTGTCTTCCTTACTGTTTAATTACCATGATTAGGTCTAGTGTGTGGCTTCACTGTTCATTATAAATTTTGATCTCTTTTTATAACATAGATGTCTTCCTGATACTTTTCTTTCAAAACTAAATTGTGAACATTTTGCACCCAACTGACAGCCCCTTGCTGCTTTCAGTGAGTAATTTTTCATCAATAATCTCATTGATCTGTGCGAATACTTGCTCACCACAGGGAGTAAGAGGACTCTTACATACTAATGATTTTTCAAAGTGATTCATGACGTAAGCAGCAACTTTCAGATAACCTGACACTGGTGGTGCTGTCCTCATTACCTCCACTGAGAGCGCTTTGTGGTGAGAAAATATTCAACCCAAGTATTGGTGTCAGAATGTGGCCCTTGGCATGTTAAAGGGCTCCAAAATGGATCCATCCCTGCATTAATGTATAAAAGGAATGTGGGAGTGGGCAAAGCACTCCAGCATAGAGAGGGAGCCCTTTCCTACCAGTTGCTTACAGGACAGATTGCCTGGACGGCAAGGAGAAGCAAAGATGTTTTGAGCTATTGTCAGCCTTCAGAGTTTCTGCAGGTTCAGAAGGAACAATAACAAAAGAAAGAGCAGTTCTCCCGGTCCCACAGAGTAGAAAGTCTGAGTGGACCCTCAGCACACATGATGCATCATCAGGCTGTACTGACATGTCTGACTGTCTTGTACTGCACCTCCCATGCAGACCAACTGCTTTTCCAGACACCTGGAATACCCTCCAGAAAAGCAGCTGGCTGTTCTGAGAAAAGCTGTGCCCAGTATGCTCTTCAAAACAGACTGGGAATTTGACAACTGCTAGAGAAAAGCCCATACACAGACTTTCTGAAATCTCTGTTCTTCACTGGTGGGTTAAAGTCTTATCAGCTGGCACCCAGGGCTCAGGACCAGTGCGGTCATGCCTTGAAACAGAGCTGCCTACAGACATGTGCACCTCCATGAATAATTAGCTGGTAAATCCTGTCCCCATGTGCATTGCCCAGATGTTTTTGGGGGAGGTGACTTGTAGGTATACTTGACTTTTATGCTGGAGCTGATGTGATCTGCAGCAAAAAGCAGCAGCTACACTTCTAGTTTCATCTGTTTTAGTGACCAGCCCATAACTGGACAGCCCAGCCCACAACTTCACAGTACCTACCTGCTGATTTAATCTTCCTGCAACTTGATCTTCCCAGTGCTTTCTCTCTGTACTGAGGGTTTGGCTCAGCACTCCAAAATGACATTCTCCTGTCTGTCTAATGAGGTGCAATACATCCATCTTCTGATAACTCCTCTAAGGATAACGAAGGGAAATCCAATCATCAGAGGTACCAGGCACAAGTGAGAGCAGGCACAGGAAGTCAGTGTCAAAGCTTCAACAGATTTGGAGAAAGATTAACAACATCAGGCAGGCTAATGTATTTCAACTACCACTTACTAGCAACCCATAACCATTGCTGAACATGCTGAATGAGATTTTTACAAAAAAGTGATTCACCCATTTCCTAGTTTTTGGTCTCCTCATGGTTTAACCCCAGCCTGCATCTAAGCCCCATGCAGCCCCACGGTGAGATGACGGAGAGAATCAGAAGGGGAAAAGTCAGAAAACTCATGGCTTGAGATAAAGACAGTTTAATAGGGAAAGCAAAAGCCGTGCACACAAGCAACACAAAGGATGCCCATTCATTCCCCACTCCCTGTGGGCAGCCATCAGATGGTTCAGCCATCTCCAGGGAAGCAGGGTTGCATCATGTGTAATGGTTTCTTGGGAAGATAGACACTATCACTATGAACATCCTCCCTTCCTTCTTCTTCCCTGCAACTTTATAAACTGAGTATGACGTCATATGGTATGGAATATCCCTTTGGCCAGCCTGGGTCAGCTGTCGCGGCTGTGTCCCCTCCCAACTTCTTGTGCACCCCAGCCTACTTGGTGGTGGGGTGAGGTGAAAGCAGAAAAAGCCTTGACTCTATGTAAGCACAGAAATAACAAAAACATCTCTGCATTACCAGCACCGTTTTCAGCACAAATGCAAAACAGAGTCCCATACTAGCTACCATGAAGAAAATCAACTTTATCCCAACCAAAACCAGCACAGGTCTTTCTTAAGAAAAGAAAAGGGGTGATGAAAGTTGCTGTGTGGGAGTGAGCAGCTTCCGGAATAAATACACACAAATGCAGTTGCAATTGCTGAAGTAACTTGAAAATGACATGGGACTTTCAGAGAGAACATTTTAGAGTGATAAAAAATATAAAATAAAAATGTCATAGGGTCAGAGAATCAGAGATCCCCAGGGATGGGAAATACCGGAAATTTTTCACAATGAGGGTGGTGAAACACTGGCCCAGGTTGCCCAGGGAGGTGGTAGATGCCCCATCCCTGGAAACATTCCAGGTCAGGTTGGACGGGGCTCTGAGCAACCTGATCGAGTTGAAGATGTCCCTGCTCATGGCAGGGGGGTTGGACTAGATGGTCTGTCAATGTCCCTTCCAACCCAAATTATTCTATGGTTCTATGACTCTATGATTCTGTGATTTTATGATTCTGTGACTACTGAGGGAAAATCTGACTGCACAGAGGCAGATCAGGAGTACCCCACAACCAATAAAACTGGTTTAAGAAAGAGATAATCAATCCTAGAATTTTAAACTAAATTTCCCAGTTCTTCTTTTCTTTTGTGCAAAAGAAGACTTTGAATATGAACAGATTAATGAATTTAAATATTTTGGTATAACAAGGTACTTATGCATCAGAACCACATTTGCAGAGTAGAGCGGAAACAATACCAGTGGATTTGGAGACTTCTTATTAAAAAAAGAAAAAAAGAAAAAATTCTGCAGGTCTGTTTACACATTTTTTTATTGCTCAAACATTTAAGCTTTTTAAAAATTAATATAACAGGACTAAGCTGCATAGCTGGGATGTACACATGTATACAGATTATGGAGGACATATCTAGCACAAATGGAAAAGGCTAGGTATGCTTTACGTTGAATAGATGGGGTTTTTTACTTGCAGTATATTCTATCGCTGTACTTTTTCTATGCTGAATCTGGAATCTTCTCTGTTTAATTCTCTGGAGCTCTGGAGCAGATCCAGAGTTCCAAATATTTTTCAAAAAGCAAAATTTTCTGCTACTGAAATGAATTTATAATCCAACAATCCCAACACTCATGTTTTGCTGCAAATTTCATCCATTTTGAAGACTCCTCACTCCTGCAGCAAGGAAGCAGAGAAAATAATTACACATATCACATTCTTGGCTGCATAATGTAGCCTACGTCTCAATAGTATATGGTATAAGCTACAAAGCAGATTTATCTGTTGTCTAATATCGCCATAGTGCAGAGCCCTTACATCGCATTGATTTAAAAATAAATGTAAATTTAAGCACGTGCTCAATTGTTCCAAAGAAAATAGCAAAACCAGCAGAAGAAATTGGAATAAAAATTATGAATATAGTTATTTCATCTGACTTTATACTTCTGTTTTCCTCAGATTGCAAAATCCCCCATGCATGGTATGCATTTTTCTCGTGCTAATAAACAAATAAATAGAAAGATAGATAAACATCCTGTCTGTCTTAGCTAACCGTATGCAGACGATCAGGAGTCAGCCGCCCGCGGCCACATCAGGGACTTCCAATTTTTCAAGCCCGTTGCAAGTTCAGGAAACACAGAATAACATCACTGCTGACTTCACACCAGTGCCTGGGAAAGGAAGGTGCCATTGATCGCAAGCCAAGAGGAATTCCCACACTTGAACTAAGTGTCCCAAAATAGTACCACGCGTCTCTGCTTTGCGTCATTCTATGCCCTTAAAGCCATGCAAAATGCAAACATAATGGGTTGCAGTGCCTTTTGAAAACAAAAAATGTGGCTGTGCCCAACCTGTGTGAAGCCTTTCTAGGGAAGCAGTTGTCACAGCAGATGGTGTCCTTTTCATAATCCAGGTTCTAGAAATGGCAGTGAAGCAATATGAATATTGTGTAAAGGTTGTAAATGTCACAGCCTGTTACTGCCTGGGCACCTGTACAGAGCAGGTGTCAACGCTGTAAAAAATGTCCTTCCTGCGAGGCCACTTCTCTGAAGTGGGGAGGTATGCACTGGAACTGACTGCTGCTTCTTTTGGCTATCTGGCTTGAGTTCACAGTGGACAATGGAGCAGTCAGGAAGGGTTAAGCCATTCATCAACACCAACTGAATGACAAATAAATTTCTCTTTAGCAAGAGACATGAAAGAAATAACAGTGTGCCACAGGTGAGTACAAAAAATGCCTCCAGCTCAGCCAGCTCGAGTGCTGACTACCCTGCAAATGGTGCCCGTATTTGAGGCAGAATTGAACCAGGAGTGTTTGGCGACTTTCTTAACTGTTGTGGTAGGTTGATGCTGTCTGGATGCCGGGTGCCCACCAAGCTGCTCTGTCACTGCCCTCCTCAGC